>NC_034438.1:37461113-37466680 GCF_002078875.1 Numida meleagris | reverse complement strand
CTTCCCTTCCCTTCCCTTCCCTTCCCTTCCCTTCCCTTCCCTTCTTTTTTTGCTGCATAGGTCACTGCCATGTAAATGAAATTTTATCTTAGAAAAAGGATTTTTTCTGATGTTTTCTTGTTATCTCTCCAGTTTGAATACTTCTACAGGTATTAGTCTAATAATTACTTTATTATTCAAAAGAAAATAAAAGATAGATGAGAAAGGAATAAAGGGGGAGATTGTGAGTGAATTTCATCAGACTGTTTCAATGATCAGATAGTAGCACTGAGTGAATCTTTTCCCTCAAGATAGGGAAAAAAAACCTGTGGCAAGGTAGCTTTACAATACGTGACACTCTTACAGAGACTGACAGTGTGTCACCACTGCAAATTTCTGTAATTTCAGATATATCTGAGATTGCAGGAGAGACTGAGAAAATATCCCAGGACCAAGCATTTCCAAAATTGTGATACTCCGTCTCTAGATAGGAATTTGATTTTTCAACTCATCTCCAAAATGTTTGTCCCAGGAAACATAAACCACAGAGTACAGATCACCTTAGCTCTGACAGTAACAATAGCACAGCTATCTGCCAAAGGCCATCACATTTTGAAGAAATATTCAAAGTGCTTGAAATGTAAATCTCATCCCTGAACTGTGATTTCTTATGATGTAGCTAGCTACTGCCTCTAAAGATCCAAGTCTTTCTTCATTCTTTACTTCAGGAAATCTGCTACTGAGTTATTTCTGTTTACCTTTTCCAGAAGCTCAATAGGTCTGAGAAAGGAGATAAAGCACCGGTTTCCATCTCCCAAATGCCACCTTTAGCCTTTGTGAATGATCCAGAGAGATCTCAGGGTTTTTAGTGTGGATGTGTGGTGCTCAGGAACCACGGCACTCTTTGACTTTCCTGAGGAGCATTAGGCATTCAGCACTTTCCAAGATCAGGCTCAAATCTAATAAGGAAAAAAGCAAACGATATAGAGGTATTTATTTTGGTTTTCTTTGGGAATGGCCCTCACATCTGTTTTAGATATCATTTTTCGCTATTTTCAGAAGCATCTCAGAGACTGAGTTTGTATATTCCCTTAATAGTTCTAGTTTATGGTCAAACACCAAACATACGGGGCTCTTTGATCCTTGCCTCCAATGACAAATGAGCAAGAAGGCTTACACAGATTGAGAATGGAAACTACTGAGGGAGCATGCCTCTCCCCAGGAGTGCCTCCCTCAAGTTTTACAGAGTAATTCACAGCACTAAGCAGATAGATATAGGATGAGTCAAGGATGTGTCAGAGCCTCTCCTGCTGATGATGTTGGAGATTTCCTCAGTAGGGGAACAGTCCAGCAGAACCACACCACAGTTACAAAACAAAAATTGTACCCTTTCCTAGAAGGAAAAAGTAAAAGGCAGGTTTACCATGGGTTGCTTGTGGCAAACCATCAAATTCCTGCTTTTGCCCTTTTTTTCTGTCACAGAATAAAGGAGGGAAAGAACTGTGCTTTTGATACAACATTTAGTGCATTTCTTTATCCAGAACCTGTGAAAAAGCCATAACTGAATCTTAATATGCCAAATTTTTTTTTCCCTTTTTTTTTTCCTTTTTTTTAAACAACGGCATTGATTGCACCCCAGTTGACTTCTGAGCCACAAAAGGAAGGAGATTTCATGACTGACTGGTTCCACACGTATATCTGTGATATCCCATTGTATACTCTTGAAAACTTGAATAGTAAATTTTGATTATGTATCAGTGTAACGAACATCTGTAGTTTCTCTATAAGTACCAAAATTTTTCTTTCAGCCTTGCTTTCAAAATTCTGCTTTGAAATTTCTCCCATACCAAAATGTGATGGGCACTGTCAATTCTCTTGCAAAAAATATTATTTTCAGTTACCATACATTTTATTTTTAAGATGTGATTAAGATATGTATACAGTCCAACAAAAAAGGGCATTAAATGTCTTACAGATTACTTCAGATGTTTTCATATCTTCCCAGGAACAATATTTCAAAGAAAACATGTCACCCATATATGTGAGTTGGTACTATTTTTCCATTTAATACATAAATGTTTAAAATCATAGACAGAACATAATTCCAGAGAGCTCTGGGTTTCCATTCATTCCTGAAATGTGCATTTGGTTTATAGGTGAGATAGCCTTTGGTTGCTGCAAGTAATTAGACTATTTTAGAAGGAATTAATAAAGCTAAAGCTGACTTCTGGTTTTGAAGCATTTCACATTATTCCAAGTTGCTCAAGCAGTAACACAACACATCAGTGTAGATGGGATCCATCATATCTAATTCTTCTTTTCTCTGTTGATCTCATCTGTCCTTCTTTTGATTCTCCTTTCTATTTCTTCAGTAGTCCTAGCTCTCCTTCTATCCTCATTTCTCCAGTCTACCTGAGGGAGCTGTGGCTTCCACAGTGAAGGCCCTTGTCATACTACCTGCCCTTGTTCCACCTATACCCTTCATTGCAATCTCCTAGGGTCATCTTCCTCACTGACCTTGGTCATGGTCTTAGTCAAGCTCTGTGCTTTCTGCCTACTACAACCATTCACTGACGTTCTTTATTCTGTCTCTCTTTACTTGTTCTCATTCATTTTGTTAACTAATCTTAACTCTCCTTTCTGATCTTCTCCCCTTCTTGGTTTCTTTTTCATAGAATCATAGAATCATAGAATGGCCTGGGTTGAAAAGGACCTCAAAGATCATCTAGTCTCAACCCCCCTGCTAAATGCCTCCAGGGACAGGGCATCCACAACCTCCCTGGGCAACCTGTTCCAGTGCGTCACCACTCTCTGTGTGAAAAACTTCCTTCTAATATCTAACCTAAATCTCCCCTGTCTCAGCTTAAAACCATTCCCCCTTGTCCTATCGCTATCTACAAACAATCGATCCCCCTCCTGTTTATACACTCCCTTCAAGTATTGGAAGGCCACAGTGAGGTCTCCCCGGAGCCTTCTCTTCTCCAAACTAAACAAGCCCAGTTCCCTCAACCTTTCCTCATAGGAGAGGTGCTCCATCCCTCTGATCATCTTGGTTGCCCTCCTCTGCACTCGTTCCAAGAGCTCCACGTCCTTCTTGTGCTGGGGGCCCCAGGCCTGGACACAGTACTCCAGATGGGGCCTCACAAGAGCAGAGTAGAGGGGGACCACCACCTCCCTCTCCCTGCTGACCACTCCTCTTTTAATGCAGCCCAGAACAGAGTTGGCCTTCTGGGCTGCCAGCGCACACTGCTGGCTCATGTCCAGCTTCTCGTCTACCAGGACCCCCAAGTCCCTCTCCGCAGGGCTGCTTTCAAGTACTTCTTCCCCCAGGTTGTATAAATACCTGGGATTGCCCTGGCCCAAGTGCAGCACCCTGCACTCGGCCTTGTTGAACCTCATTTCCTTTTGCTTCCTTGAGGTCCATTTAAAAGACATTCTTTTTGCATCTTTTTCTTATTCCATCTTTCATAGTAATTTTGCCCTACTTTAGTATCACCATGCTTTGCTGGAGAAAGATACTGCAAGTTTCCACATCCACAAAAGATCTATTTTCTTATCCATTTTTTCTGTCCCTTGACCAATATCTTTATTTTTGTTCTCTCTTTGCGAGCATGACCTTTGTCCCTTCAGTTCTTTGCTATTTCTGAGTTTCCTCTTAAACCTCCTGCTTCGTTCCCATCTGCTCTGCCAAATATTTTCTGTCAAAAAAATTGTCAAGTTTTTTAAGATGGAAAAAAATTCATTGCTTTCACTCCAGAACCTTTCCCTTTGCTCTACCTGGCAGTCTCTACATTTTTTCTTATTTTGTCTTTCTTCCTCTCACCTTAAAGCACTCCTTCTCAGTTCTTTCTTTCACCTGTATTCTCGGTTATACTTTGCATTTTATTTTTCATGTCCATGTTTCTTTGTCCTGAAAAAGACTCACTTTTCTTTCCTATTCCTTGGGGTTTTTTTTCCTCTTTAAAGTTCCATGTTAAGTGGACCATTTCTATTCCCATAATTTCCTTACATGCACCTTTTATGGCTCACTGGAGCCTGAATTTTGCTTTTACAGTACAGAAAATCTACATTTTACTCTTCAGTACTTCATTGATGTTTCCCAACTTTTCTGCCTTTTTTTTAGTACTACTGAACTCATACTTTGCCTGTATGGATATCTTTTATGCTACGCGATTATTCAGTTATAAGAACAGGAAAGTTTCTTTCCACTTTCCCTTCTGTTCTTATTTGTGGAAGCCGAAGACACCATTTTGGATACTGTTTGGAAGGTATTACAATTTTGATTGGTACAACCAATTGATAGAAGGTTTTCTATAAATCATAAAGTTGCCATTTCAGGGTCAAGCATATCAAAATCTTTCTGACATGAGAGAAAAAAATATCTGGAAATAAGTCAGAAGCCTTATGTGTCTGGGAGTGGCTCAGTAACTGGAAGAATGGTGAAGCTAAGAAGGACGAGTGTACTCTCTGTCCTGTTTATCATAATGCTCTCACTACCATCCATTTATTAGATTTTAATAAATAATTTTCTGACTGTTGATATTGGTAAATGATCACAGATATTTTTACTTCATTTGATTATATTGCACTGCGTATAGAAAATGTCCTTTCAATCAAAATGTAAATATGTTATCACTGTTTCAAAACTGTATGGTATCTTTACTGTTGCTGATACTTGAAATGAATGCACTTAGTTTTCTGCGGAAATGAGCATTTAATACCCATTAGCTTAGTTAGATGGATTACACTGATTCAACCTTTCTCCCACAGTGTCTGCCTAAGATGTAAATTTGTAATGGTACCCCAGGAGGGTTATACTGAGTAACTCCCTGGTCTCATGCAAATACAAACCCTAGTGAAATTTTGAATCAGAGGAGTCAGAACATATCTCTGTGTGGCACTGTCAAATACCTTTTCTTTTCAATAAATCTATCCTTTGCATACAAAGAAAAGGAATAGGAAAAGTCAGTAAGGCAGGGCCGGAACAGAAATGCAAATCCAGCTGCTCTTGATGGAAAAGCAAATTGGATACCTGATTCTGCAAGCCTTTAGACCTGAGAAATACCTCTGAGTAGGGACTATGCTTGTGAAGAATTTGCAAGATTCAGCCCCGTGATTTGAACTTAATGTGAAGAATCCTTTCCAAGACAGTGCCATTTACATACTGAGATGGCATTATAGGTTGCTGGTGCTAAAGGTCACGGGGGGAATCATTCTAAGAATTTTAAAGAAAGACAGGGCAAGAGGAGCTTATTTAGAAGGAAAGCTTAAATAAAGATAGCGACATCTAAATAATGGAGAAATGGAAGTAATACATATACTGAATGTTGAATACATATGAATCAAGAATCATAGAATCACAGAATCATTAGAGTTGGAAGGACCCTTAGAAGTCATCTAGTTCAACTCCCTTGCAATGGAGAGGGACACGAACAGCTAGATCAGGTTGCTAAGAGCCTGTTCCATCCTGACCTTGAATGTCCCCAAGGACAGGGCATCCACCACCTCTCTGGGCAACCTGTTGCAATGCCTCACTACCCTGAAAGAAAGAAGGAAAGGGAGGAAGGGGAGGGGAGGGGAGGAAAGAA
>NC_034438.1:37274378-37460091 GCF_002078875.1 Numida meleagris | reverse complement strand
TTATTAGAAAGATAGATTTGTGCCATGTTTATGACACAGCTCTGGCAGGTGATCTGTTCAAAAGCAAGAACTGTTGTACCTCTATAGCTTGTTTTTTTCGTAGATCTCCTTCTCCCTTTTTTTTTTTTTTTTTTTTTTTGGTGGGGCTAATAGCCACAGTGTGGAGGAAAAGGTAAAACGCTTCTGTAGTTTTTGTTCCAGAAGCATGACCTTGCAGAGCAGTTCCAGTGAAGCAGTCTTTATACATAAGCACATGCCTACAAATCATAAAGGTAGACACAGCTAACAGCAGTGACTTAGGCTAGCTGAAAGCTGAAAGCTGAGCCTTTACAAGCTTTCTATCTTCTAACTTTTCCCAGATTACCTGTCAACAGAGCCAGTGCAGTTTGCATTAGGTAACAGGCCTTAGAGGCATAATGTCCTTTGTGGGAAAGATGGAGACTACAAAGCCATTCCTTTTAAAACATTGCACATGTTCAGGTCAAATGACATCCAGGCAGAGGAAGCAGAATCTATGACAGTAAGGAACGGAATAAAACATTTGAAGAAGATATTTAACCTCTATTCAACTTCTCTTCACCTATTCTAGAGAAGGAAAGTTGGAGAGAGAATTTAGCTCCTGTCAGTTCATGAACAAGTTTTCTACACTCCATAACATGTCACGCTTGATAGATTTTATGACTAACCAGAGTGATAGATGGCAGTTTCATCCTCTGCTTTCAAAGAAGCTAAATCCAACATAACAACTGTAGTTTCTCAGTATCCACATACTTACCAAGCTTTGCTCTTCGAGTCATAGCATTTTACTTATGTTTGAAAGGAAATGAGTGACAAGAAGGATAACAAGATCGGCCTTTCTAATGACTAATTTCCATTGTCTATATGATAGTCTTTCCTCTCACTGCTGGCCCTCTTACCTCATCTGTGATTGTCTCTCTTATCCCATTTGGGGTAAGAGAAGCCCTTTCATTGCTTTATTCTTGTTTTAAAAGTTGAGAGGGTTTCTGTAGTAGTTTTTTCTTTGTTTTCTAGTTTCTATATTTACTAATCAGACATATACAGTATCCCTACGTGAGGTCCACTGTATTGGTAGTTTGTACTGGAAAATGAAGTACCTTATTTTCCTTAAGAATCAGTGGGCCTGGTTCTTGTTAAGCACAGTCCAGGATTTATGTCTGCTCCTCAGGGACAAGAAATGAGCAGAGCATACTAGAAATCTGAGCAAAGAGAAAAATTAACTTCCAAAGAAATGCCAAAAGCAGGATGAGATCTGACTTCTTATCTCTAGGAGCAGAGTCATTCTTTCCTTTAAGGGAGATGAGTGACTTCTTTGCTTTTAAAATGACTGTTTGCTAACCATTTCTATCTTCATTCGCCCTCTCCAAAAGCACCTGACAAATCTGCAGAAGCAAGACCTATCTATTCTTTGCTCTCTGTTGCTTGGGTAGTGTGGAGCTGAAGACCATATGAATAGTTTCCAGGACAGATAGGAGATGGTATTGTGAAAAGAAATGGTTCACTTCCCCTTGAAGAATCTATGTGAACCCTGATCTATGCATATCACTAAGCCACAAAGGCAATGTTCTGCCCTGCAGTGAACTCCTAAACAAGTATCATTGAACTACTGCAGGATGTGTAGGACTCTATAAGCTGTACATGACCCAGAGAGGTAGCACGGACTGCAGCTGGCTTTGACTTCCCGAAACATTATGTCATTTTGAATTACAGGGCTTGGCTTCCTAGTGTATGCAAAACTCTCTGAGATCAACAGATGGAAGTCAATAACAATACTTTGCACTTGTATTAGTTTGTGTTAAAATTGTAGTTGGAATCTGGTTTTAATGGTGATGATTAATATAGTGATATAAGCTTCTTGCAATGTAAGCCATATTTTCACTGCCATGTCTATGATTTCATCTGACGGTGAAATGACTGCTTCCCCAATAAAAGTGTTGGCAGAAACCTTTCATTCTCTTCTGCATATCTTAACTGGTTTCAACAATAGAGGGTAAAATAGGAAAGGGCTATTTTGCACATTTTTTCTTCAGTGATGTTTAATATGAGAGCCTAGTTATAAAACGAAAGGCAAGAAATTGGCTCCAGGTTCCTGTTTGACTTATTTGCCATCCTGATTTTGCATTCTAGCATTTAACTCCAGTTATACTTTGCTTTTCTCTTTTGCTTTGGAGCAATAAAATGGTGTGAGCTGTAATCATTTGCCTCCAAGTCAGTTATAAAATCTTACCAATCAAGGGAAAACACCACTTTTATAATTAAAAGAAAAGGTGTATGTGTGATATTATTTCTACCCAGAAGGGATGTTTTGAAAGTAAAAGTATACAGCATGGGACAGTTATTGCCTGTGTTAGATGGCAGATGCAGAGATGGACTTGAGCCAAAGTCTCAGCTACATAAACGCATGGTTTCTAGAGGTGGGAAAATGTAAATTCTTCCAGTGGCTCAGTGTATAAAGAGTTGACCCAGAAATTTGGAAACAAATGCTCCTGTGCACTGGGTGTATGAAATCTGTTCTCAATCCTTTCTCTTGAGCTTAGCTGTAACTCAGCAGTGTAAGGAATGAAATGGAAAAAATATTATGTAAAAAAAAAGAGTGAGGATCTTGTGTGTTGATGAAAGCACTCTATCACTGCTGTACAACTCATGAACAATCAGTGGTTACAGTACTATTTTTGAAGTATCTTTAAGTTGATTTTCTTGCTTCACACAGCACTCATTTCTGAACAATATTAAAGCCAATTTAATAAGGATTTTTAATGTGATTTTACAACAAAATAATTTCAGTCCCTGAAAAACTTTTTTCATCTATTGTGCAATTCTCATAAAACATGGTGATGCTGCTGAGTATTTCAAGGCATTTGCTGGCTTAACAAAGAAGATAAATCCACACTTACGTCCTTCGGCAATCAGTGTGTTCATAATGTTCTCAACAACTCCTGAGCTCTTTTTTACCTAGTAATTTAAGGTAGTGAAGAGCTGTGGATAGACAAGGGGTCTAGGAACATGTAAGAAGTGCAGCCAGATGAAAGAACTGAAAGTAAAGCTATATTTACTTGGCTATATCCTCTTTAGGAAAGACAATCTGGCGAGGAGAGGTGGTGGAGTTGGTCTTTACGTGAGAGAGCAACTAGAATGTGTTGAGATCCACCTGGGTGGGAATTCTGAAGAACTGGAGAGCTTGAGAGTGAGAATTAAGGGGCAGGCTAATATAGGTGACACTGTTATGGGGGTGTACTACAGGCCACCTCATCAGGAGGAGGAAGTTGATGAGGCTTTCTAAAAACAGCTGGAAGTAGCCTTGCTATCCCCAGCACTGGTTCTTACAGGGGACTTTAATCATCCTTATACTTGTTGGATAAGCAACATGGCGAGGAACACACAGTCCAGGTGGTTCCTGAAATGCACTGAAGATAACTTTCTGATGCAGATGGTGGAGGAGCTGACAAGGAGAGCTGTGCTGCCGGACCTTGTTCTTACTAACAAGGAAGGGCTGGTTGGGAACGTGAAGGCTGCAGACAGCTTGGGATGCAGTGATCATGAGATGGTGGAGTTCAGGATCTTATGTGGAGGAAGAAAAGCAATTAGTAGGATTTCTACCTTGGACTTCAGGAGAGCCAATTTGACCTCTCTGAAGAACTACTTGGAGGTGTCTCATGGGCTAGAGCATTAGAAGGAGGCCCATGAGTGTTGGTTGACATTTAAACATCACTTCATTCAATCTCAAGATCAGTGCATCCCTAAGAGTAAGAAATCGGGGAGAGATGGCAGGAGGCCTGTGTGGATGAACAAAGAACTCATGGATAAACTAAAAGGAAACAGGTCCATGAGATGTGGAATAAAAGCCAGTCCACCTGGGAAGAATATAGGAATGCTGGCAGGGCCTGTAGGGATACAGCAAGGAAGGTTAAGGTCCTCTTGGAATTAAGCCTTGAAGAGGAGGTAAAGGATAAAAGAAAGGGTTTTTTAAGTACGTCAACAGTAAAAGGAAGACTAGAGTCTTGCACCTAGGGAGTAATAACTGCGTGCATCAGTACAGGTTAGGGGATGGGCAGCCAACGAGGAGATCTGTGGAGAAGGACATAGATGTCCTGGTGAACAACAGGTTGGCCATAAGCCAGCAGTGTGCCCTTGTGTCCAAGAAGGGCAATGGTATCCTGGGATGCATTAAAAAGAGTGTGGCCAGCAGGTCAAGGGATGTGATCCTGCCCCTCTACTCTGTCTTAGTGAGGCCACATTTAGAATACTGGACCCCCCAGTTCAAAATAGACAGAGATCTCCTAGAAGGAGTCCGGCAGAAGACCACAAAGATGATAAAGGGCCTGGAGAATCTCCTGTATGAGGAAAGACCAATGAACCTGGGTCTGTTCAGCCTAGGGAAAAGAATCATAGAATCATAGAATTGCTCAGGTTGGAAAAGACCTTCAAGATCATCAAGTCCAACTGCAACCTAACCATACTACCCTAACTCTAACAACCCACCGCTAAATCATGTCCCATAGCACCACATCCAAACGGTTTTTAAGCACATTCAGGGATGGTGACTCAGCCACCTCCCTGGGGAGCCTGTTCCAGTGCTTAACAACCCTTTCTGTAAAGAAGTTTTTCCTGATATCCAATGTAAACCTCCCCTGGCACAACTTGAAGCCATTTCCCCTTGTCCTGTCACCTGTTACCAGTGAGAAGAGACCAGCCCCGCTCTCACTGCAATCACCTTTCAGTTATTTGAAGAGAACAATGAGGTCTCGCCTCAGTCTCCTCTTCCCCAGACTAAACAGCCCCAGTTCCTTTAGTCGCTCCTCATAGGGCATATTCTCCAAGCCCAACATCAGCCTTGTTGCCCTTCTTTGGACCTGCTCCAGCACCTCAACGTCCTTTCTGTACTGAGGTGCCCAAAACTGAGCACAGAACTCAAGGTGGGGCCTCACCAATGCCAAGTACAGGGGCAGGATTACTTCCCTAGTCCTGCTCACCACACCATTCCTGATGTGATGCCATTGGCCCTAACTTGGAGACCTGGGCACACTGCTGGTTCATGTTCAGCCAACTATCCATTAGTACACCAAAGTCCCTTTCCGTCAGGCAGCTTTCCAGCCATTCCTCCCCCCCCAAAAAAAAAGAAGACTGAGGTCTGATCTGATTACTGTTTGTAAATAGCTAAAGGGAGGTTGGAGGTAAATGGATGAGGCCAGGCTCTTCTTGGTGATGTACAGCAATAGGACAAGTAGAGACGGCCTAAAAGTTCTACACAGGAAGTTCCACACAGACATGTGGAAGAATTTCATTATGGTAAGGGTAATGGAGTGCTGGAACAAGTTGCCCAGAGAGGTTATGGAATCTTCTTCTATGGAGATATTCAAGACCTGTCTGGATGCCGACCTGTGCAACCTGTTGTTGGGTACCCTTAAGGGGGCTGGACTTGAAGATCTTTTGGGGTCCCTTCCGACCCCTACAGTTCTGTGATTTGGATTTATTATTCAGAAAAACGAGTGGGCAGAAAAAGCAAAAGTAGCAAGCATGGACATGATGCCTTTCCATGCTACTTCAGCATAAGGAGGATCAGTTTAAATCAGGACAAAATAGTAGTGATGCACAGTTACAACCTGTAGCACAGACTGTAAGTGGAAAAGCAAATGAACAACGTACACTCACTTAGATGTCTCACAGCCTAAACTCAGGTCATGTTCCCTGGGTTATGCGGGAAAAAAAGATCCTGGGAGAGCTTAATGGTAAATGAACGTGAAATAGGGAGACTGCAGATCCCACCTTCCCTGTGGCCCACAGATCAGGCTGATGTGGAAAACCAGGCCAACCTACACCTTTGAGAGGTTCATGGGAGGCTGATGCCATCATACAGCAGTTTTAGTTGGTCATGGACGCTTTTTCTCATTTACTGGCTGCTTATTCCATGCTTCCCTCAACCTTTCTCTCACTGTTCCTTCCCATACTCTTCTCTTTTAATCCCTCACATTTCCATACGTCCTTAGATCTTTCCTTAGCTCTTTTCTTCTCTCACCTCTCCTTTTTCTTACTTTTTTCATTGCTGGTAGCTTCTTCCTTTGTAATCCACGTTTACTTTCTCCGTGATCAATTCACTGGTAAAACATACAGAAACAAATAGTTTAAGATATGTTTGGGTCTTTCTGAGCGAGCACTTGATTATGCCATACAGGAAAACTTTGTCAGGATACTGTATGAGTTGGCTTTCCCCTCACACTGGACCAGAGCACTTTCTAGGCCATGAGCTGCAGCAGTGTCTTTTGCCGTGGGCAAAAAGGGAGTCCAGTGTGGACTCCCTGCTCATTCATGCCTCAGTTTATCCACAGCTAAGGACACTTGTTAAGCACATGTCAGAATAAGACAAATGTGTCCAGGATTCATGCAACTTTTCCAGCAAGTCAGAGCATGCAATACTACTATCACAGAATGGCTTGGTTTGGAAGAGACATATTAAAGATCATCTGGTTCCAACTCCTGCCAAGGGCAAGGCTGCCACCCGCAAGATCAGGCTGCCCAGGTCCCCATCCAAACTGGCCTTGAATGCCTCCAGGGATGAGGCAGCCGCAGCTTTTCTGGGCAACCTGAGAAATTATTCTAGGAAATTAATTTAAGCTTTTCCTTGCATTCCTGGTCTCTTTTATTCTCCAGCACATACCAGTACAGTACAAGAAAAAAATCATTTTACTACTAAAATTGGTGTTTATTGGTATTTATTTTATAACATCCTAACTTATTCATCAAGTATTCTTCACCCATTTGTTTTCATCCAAATCCACACTCTTGCACCAGCTAGTTTATTGATTAGTTCTTCTGTTTAGTTACTACTTCTCCTCTTCAGAGCTGAGAAAGTAATTTGTTTCAGATGATAAACAACTTTATGTCAAGGATTGCTTCATTTAACTTAACATTAAAAAGCAATGATTCCCTATTGTAAGCGTCACTTGCAAGAATTTTCTGTCACCTTCTATGAGTATTAGTTCAGACATAAGGCATAAGAGCATGATTAAAATAGAGCTGTCATTTGGAGCAGATGTATGAATGACTGCCCAAGCAACTGGAATTAGACTGTCTTTAAAGAAAGGGAAGAGCAATGCACTGTATGTTGTGCCATATTTTCCAATATCTCTGCATCTGTTTAGATTGAAATTTTTGACAGTCATTGAGTTCCACTTTGTCTCAACTCACTGGACAGTTTTGCCCCTGCTTTTTGTGCCAGTTTTACAACCATGAAACATTTCACTGGAAGAATTCAGTGTTTCTGGTTGTTTTTATGAATAGGTATTTTACAGCATCTGTAAATCAATTTATGGAATAAGGCAAGTGGCAGTGAAACACAGTTAGAAGCAGATAGGCTGTGGAAGAAGGACGAGGCAAGAAAGATTTCAGTGAGTTTGGGCTGCTTGCATAAATTTGGTCCCTCAAGTTACATGTCACGGCATCTTTGTTCACAACAAAACTGAGATCCTGAGATGTAATGACTGAATTATAATAACTTTAATTGATATGTTAGCTAATTCAGGTGCAGTCATGTGCCTGTGGCAGACTGTGCCATCCAACCAGCTGCTGCAGAAGGCAGCGGTGTTTCAAGGTGCTGACAAACAAGCAGATAGAGACAATTTGTCACTGTTAAAGAAAAACTGCATTCATTCTACCATTTAAGCACTCTTCACCTCTTTGTTCTTCTGTTTTCTTAATGAACCAGGCGACTCCTCCAGTCACAGAACCACAGAACGTCTTAGGTTCAAAGGGACTTTAAAGCCCATCTGGTTCCAACAACCTATGGTGGGCAGGGCTGCCCCCCACCAGCTCAGCTGCCCAGGGCCCCATCCAACCTGGCCTTGAGCACCTCCAGGGATGGGGCATCCACAGCTTCTCAGCTTCTCTGGGCAGCCTGTGCCAGGGCTTCACTGCCCTCTGAGTAAAAATGTCTTTCTATTATCTGATCAAAATCTCCCCTCTTTTAGTTTAAAGCCACCATCCCTTGTCCTACCAATAAACTCCCTGATAAAGAGTCCTTCTCCAGCTTTCTTGTAGGTTACCCTTAATTACCAGAAGGCCACTAGAAGGTCTTCCCCAGGCCTTCTGGATATAACTTAAGACTTGTAGAATTACTTACTATTAAGATAGTGAGGCAGTAAGTATATCTCCCTAAAGAGGCTGGATAATTCCTTCGCTTGAGGTAAAGTAGAGTACCATTGCAGGGTTAGTTTGTACTGGTGCTACATTTGTTTCATGTGTAAGTCTCTGTCACTTACTTACTCAAGTTGAAAATGTAAGCACAGGTTGAACATATATGAAACAAATGAGTAAAAAGGAGCATTTCCAAGCAGGTAGACTGATATTATCTTGTACAAAGTGAAAGACAGAAGATATATCCTATCAGCTACTTGACATGTGGGGCAGGACTAAATGCACAATTCGTGTTTTATGCACGAGTTGCAGGCATTACCCTTGCATAATAATAATAATATTATTAATAATAATGACAACAGTAACAACAACAATAATAAAGACATGAGCCTATGAATGCCATTATACCTGTCTAATAGAGAAAAGAAGCAAATTGCAAAGCAGTGCAAGACTAATTCTGAGTTTTCAAATGCCTTGCAACACACGTATCACAACCATTAATTGCACTATTCAGCTTAAATCATTGCAATTCCTGTGCTAGCAGTAACTGTTTCTTCTCTATCTGGTTTAACAAGTAGGTAATTGTAATGATAGAAGAGAAGCTGCTAGTGATCCTGATCCTTAACACCTTCCATGACAAAAGGTCTTTGAGACCTTTCAAAGTTATGCTGACTCCCTTGTTTGCAGCAGGTGTTCAAAAAGTGTCAAGGGAAGTATCCAAGGGCTAAATAAACAGATTTTCTTTTGTCTTCTTCTTCATTTTTTTTTCCACAGTATTCATTTCAACAGCAACATGAGAACTAAAAAAAAAAAGAGGCAGTATTATATGAATTGATATGCTGTTATATTAAAGAGCTGAGAGTGAATAGCAACAGCTATATCGCCATTTCTCATGTCCAATACAGAAAAAAGAAATTGTCTTTAATCTCTCTATATTTTCTGCAGAGCTTTATTTCACTGCTTTGTACTGTCCCAGCAGTACGAAGTCTTGCTGTAGACTAAGACTGCAAACGCTGTGTCAGCACAGGTGACAAATTCATAAAGTGTACTCAGCACTCAATAAAGATTACATTGTACAGGGTTTCTTATGGGCTTTCCTTCTGCATCATTTGGCTACAAATCCTCAGCACTGAGGACTTCCTCTTAACTTCAGCATGACCTGGTTAGATAAGAGCAAGGTAATAAACTGTCATAATAATAAATAGCTGTGAGTACTCTGTGGCCAATATGAGAAGTTTGGTGACACCTGTGTGAGCAATGTAAGCTGTTTATTCCTTTGATACAAGAATGGTTTCACAATAACTGAAGTTACCGAAGTCAACTCTACAGGTGATGGTCAGGGGAAGAGCTTCCTATTTCTGTTTTATTCTGCACCAGCTAAATATGAGGTCTATTTCTGTCTCATGGCAAGGTGCAAAGTTAGTTGGGCTCCTCAGCCTTCCCAAAGAAGATATGGAGCAGTTAAGACAGATGTCCTGATCAACCAGCTGAGGAAATTAGGGAGTGTTATCTACACTAGTGTAAGATATAGGTTTTTTTAAAGAGTAAGATTTAGGTTTTTTTCATTTGATGAAGTAGGCATCTTTATTAAGCTCCAACTAATAAATAATAGAAGAGGCTGTATTTAAAAAGAAAAGAAAAAGGAAGCATGAAAGAGGAAACTGACGATGCCTTCAGAAGCCAAACACTGGCACAAGAGTCACATCAGTCATCATCACAGTCATCTATGGCCTCATCATCAGTTGCACCTGAGACACAATTTGGCAGCCCTACAGGGTGCACATCATGAGCAAAGATGCTGCAGTTAACTTTGATCAATGTCAGTATTTCATTGTTTCTGCCAGCAAACTCCTTCATTGTTCAGTTGCAGTGTTATTCTCAGCACTAAATAATTTTTTGGAACTATAATAGATGACGTTGCAGAATGCCAACGAGAGACTTATGTTTTCAGGCCTCTACTTGAAAGAAATAAATCTTTCCCCTCACTTATCCCATGATCTTAATTTATTATCTTTTCCACACACCCCTTGCACTTCTTAATGTTTTTCTGAATTGTTCATGAAGGCAAAAGACTAATACTACTTGCTGTAGGAAAGCATTATAAAGCAGGTAAGTGCTCTGTGTTACTTCTGTATGTCATTTTGTTGATAACCCTCAGAAAAGATTCATGCCTCTTATACCAGTAGTACAAGCTTTTGTGAGAAGTTAACTGACATGGAAAAGAGGAAACTGAAGTTCTAAGGGACACAAATCTTCAAATGTAATTTAATCAAGCACAATTTCCCAAATAGATAGTTCTGATGTGTTTGCAGTCATAATATATTACTCCTTCTGTGTATAACATATTAGGATTCATGATTTTTCAGTCACAGCGCAGATGTGCATGCCAGGTGAGCAGCAAGAATAGTGTGGTTGTTTGATCTCATGTGATCTCCCTCATAAGGAAGATCAAAATCCACAAGACTAGTTAGATGCCTAAATCCCTTTCATGCCAGAGAAAAGTTGACGTTTGGATTAAATTGTATTCATCAACAGTTCTGCTCATTGGTACTCCATTAATTACACAAGTACTTAAAAAAACTTAAGAGTGATTTTAAATTACTCCTTTCATTTTTTTTTTTACCTTTAGGACAGTTTGAGAATAAGCGACATCTCACCTATGCTGAATCTGTTGCCAGCCCAAAACATGTTTTAATGATGATATTAAGGCTTTATTTTCACCCCAAATGATAATCCTCCACCAACAAAAAAATGTTATAATTGCAATTTCTTTTTAACCAAACTTGCACATCATATGTTTTAGTGAGCATCTGTCTATAAGTCAAGGACAAGATAAGTGGTCTCTGTGTAACACCTGTATGCATCTGCATAGATTAATTTATAACCTGGAGACTGTTCACCTCACAGAATAAGAGGCAAGCTACACAGTGTGCTCTTTCACATTGGAAAGAGGAAGAACATGTATCTCCTGAGTTACTTTCCTCTTTTGGCAAGTTACCATTTTAACTATCATCTGTTTTAAATACTGGTACCCTCTAGTGTTCACTCACAGTAAAACTTGCAAAATAGTTTAGTGGAAGCAGATTCTCTCCCTTTACATGACCACATCTTCTGGTGCAATCTGTGACCATATCAAAATTCCCATTTGCAGCAAATATGACTTATTTACCTGTGCTGGAGACTTCTCACTTAATTTCTTCATCCATGTATCACACTGTACTGATATAGACACAAAGAATTGCAGCACTGAGACAGCTGGTCTCTGCTTCTACAGCAATGTGAATTACTGGGATATTAATAGAATTAATTGCTGAGGATGTTTCATTCTTCTTTTGAACTGTGGTTGCAAGCAGGTGCATGCATCCTCCTAGTGGACATACCCACATTCATGGGAGCATAGTGAAGGTTGTTCTACAGACCTGGTTCAAACTATCACTCCTTGACCCTGGTAAACCAGCAAGAAGAAAACTCAGGTTTATTCAATAATGACAGGTCAAGAAAATTATTTAAATGATGTTTGTAACCACAGAAAATTGTTGGGTCATGTACTTAAGCTCTCTTCATAAATAGCCCTCGATTAACTTCAGAGCCTTTCAGGTATCATTATCAGTGAGTGCATTCTTAGACATTAAATAATTACTCTCTTCTTAAGTCACATCTAAATGGCATCTGAAGTTAGCTGTCCAGTAAAACAAAGTAGAAAATGGGGAAGTTGGTTGTTCTGTGCTGCCCTGCACAAGAGGTGGGCTCTTTGTTAAGGTTAGTTAGTTACTTGCTTTATGACAGCAAACTTTGGGAAGGAAAAAAGTCTCATAACTGTACACTGGTGGTATCCAGTTGCTCTGAATAAGAAGATCAATTATCAACAGAGAAACCGGTGTGAATTATGACACCTTTGCAAGATGAATTAAAAGTATAGAGTGTGAACAGCAATAATGTAAATACTTACGTGGAAGAAGTAGAGAAGTGGTGTGAGGAAGTAAATTTTAAAAGTCACAATGAAGCTAATACAAATAATTAAATTATATATCGTTGAGATAATTTGAAGTACACAAAGTTTCTCAGTAGGAAGCTGGTGTCCAGCTGTGAACTTCTCCCTTTTGATCAGCATGAGAGCATAGAATCATTAAATTTGGGAAAGACCACTAAGATCTTCTAGTCCAACTACCAAATCATCACCATCTTGCCCAATAAACCATGTCCCTCAGTGCCTCATCTGTAAGTTTCTTCAACACCTGCAGGGGTGGTGCCTCCTCCACCTCCCAGGGCAGCCCATTCCAGCTCCTGACCACTCTTTCTGAGAAGAAATTCTTCATAGCATCCAACCTGAACCTCCCCTGGCGCAACTTAAAGCCATTCCCTCTCATCCTGTCACTGTTATCTAGGAGAAGAGACCAACCTCCACCTCACCATACTTTCCTTTCAGGGAGTTGTAGAAAGCGATAAGGTCTCCCCTGAGCCTCCTCCTCACTAGCCTAAATAATCCCTATCCCCTCAGCCACTCCTCACGAGGCCTGTGCTCCAGACTCCTCCCCAGTTTTATTGCCCTTCTCTGGACATGCTCCAGGGCCTCAGTGTCTCTCTTATAGTGAGGGGCCCAAAACTGAACTCAGTACTTGAGGTGCAGCCTCACCAGGGCTAAGTACAGGGGGACAATCACCTCCCAGCTCCTGCTGACTACAGCATGTTCTATCTCTAGTGGATTTCCGAAGTTAATGTTTAGTAAAGTCTGGAAGTGTCAGCTGCAGAAAAGATCATAATATACTCATTAAATGTTGGATGGGTATTTAAATGAAAATTTCAAATGTTGTCTCTGCTGTGGTCACTGATTTCCTTTCTGCAGAAAAAGTAGAGTTGCACTGGGTGGCTGCAGTCTCACCTCTGGTTATGCACAGGACAGATGACATAGGCTAAGGCTTCCTGAGTTGTGTTTTGAGGCTTAGGATTGTTTCTGGAACCATTTAGATTGCTGTAGGTATTTGCATTTTGTGAGGGCCTTAATGTAGTGTGCTTTTAAACTTGTAGTATTCAGGTGCCTCTATTAGAGCAACAGGAACGTTCTTTGATCAATAGACTACTCAAATGTCCAAGTAAGGTGTCTAATTTGTCCCTTGAATACATAGAGAGAAGAAACTTACGTGAGGAGAAAGGCCCAAGCATTAGAGGGCTACAAGTGCTGCATGGTGAGCTACTGTGCATTTAACTTGTGATGCATTCAACTTATGATACATTGAAATTAATATTTTGATAGTGCACATTCCTTTCAATAGATCTTCAGATAGATCTTTCTTCTGTCTTTCAAAGGATTTGTTTCTGTCTTTCTGAAGGATTCAGAAAGTACCCGTAGTGAAAAAAGCAAACAAAAAAAGTCCAACAACAAGAAGAAAACAACCAACCAAATAAAACACACCAAAAACAAGCAAACAAACAAAATAAAACCAACCAACCAACCAAACAACCATCTCTTGTCTCCTGGCTTTACTTTTCTGTTTGAAGTTAGGTATGATTCAGCAAGCATTCTCTTTATGATCAGTAATGTCGTTGAGCGCTTTTCAGTTTGAGTAAGACTGGTAGAGACATAGTTCCTTTTGAAGATTGTGAACAGACGCAAGGAGAGATGAAGTATTTTAATCAATGAGATTGAGTAAAATGGGAAATGAATTTTCTCCCATCAATAAATCCCTCCTTAGTGATTCCCAACTAAAGCAAAAATTCTCGTCCTTCTTTCCTTGCCTAGCAGCAAGAGTTATAGTATTTTAGAATAAAGTGTTAAAATATAAAGTGAAAGGATTAGATGAATATTACTGGTACAGCTCAGTTTGTAGCACAATTCATGTGACAAATGCATCCTTATTTCTAGCATTTAGTAAATCCTTTGGTGTGCCAATATGCTGCAGTTCTACCGAGAAAATCTACTTGTTATTAAAAAATATTTTATTAATATTTTAAAGATTTCTTAAAATACTCGATGCTTTTACTGTCAAAATCTTTGTTGCAAAATAAGGGCTTTTTTTACCCATTTCGTGGAGTTATACACAATCACAGAATCATAGAATCATCTGAGTTGGAAGGGACCCCTAAAGGTCATCCTGTCCAACTCCCCTGCAATGAACAGCTTGATCAGGCTGCTCAGAGACCCACCCAGCCTTCCCTTGAATCTATCCATGCATGGGGCATCCACCACCATCCACCACCTCTCTGGGCAACAGGTTCCAGTGCCTCACACCTTTACTGTAAAACATTTCTTCCTTATTTCCAATCAAAATCTCCCATCTTTTAGTTTGAAACCAATTCCCCTTTGTCTTATCACAACAGACCCTACTAGAGAGTCTGTCCCCTTCTTTCTGGTAGCCCTCCTTTAGTTACTGAAAGACCACTATCAGGACACCTCCAAGACTTCTTTTCTCCCAGCTGAATAGCCCCAGTTCTTTCAGTGTGTCATATGGAATAGAAAAGTAAAATTCAGCCTCTGGATCAAGTTGGTCACATTTTCCTGCAGCACATGGTGATATTTTGTAGAGATGTAATTTGTGCTCCAACCAGGCAAAAACTTCACTGCAGTCACTATTCTCCATAAAATCACTAAAATCCTTCAATTTGTCTGCTTCTATTATTATGTGAACTTTTCACAAGTAGGCAACTCTCTCTGCCAAGAGCTTTAGAAAACAACATATTGCATTAATTACTAGATATCCAGCTGGCATGCAAGAAACCATTATAGCTTCTTTGCATCAGGAGACCTATGTGTTTTCAACACTCTATTCAGTAACAGTGAACCTGCAAAACAGTGGTCACCTCCTGTTCCTACTGAGCTTGGGACAGTGAATCTGTTCCTTCAAACTACCTAATATAAGGCAGTATTCAGCACACTGGTGTTTGAATCAACAGTATCTATGGCACAATAAGCAATAGCTCATTGGTTTGCAAACTGCCAAAGGATGTCCTCATCTCAGCCATAGTTGTATTTATGTGAACATTAAGTGAATTTGTACACATTCTCCCTCTTACTGGAAAGAAAGTCTGCCTTTCTATAGTTTTTGTAGAAGAATTAATGCAATATGACATTTTCCAAAGCTCTTGGCAAAGAGGGCTTTCTGCTAGTGAAAAGTTCACATGATAATGGAAGTGGACAAGCCTAAAGATTTTAGTGATTGTATAGCGAGTAGCGACTGCTACAAATTTTGGCCTGCTTAGAGCACAAGATGCACCTCTATAAATTACTATGTGTTGCAGGAAAATGTGATCATCTTTTGTACAGAAGTGTTGTTAGCCTACAGATGTTTTTGTAGTTCTATTTACAATGCAATCTGGAGGAGTCAAACAACAGATATCACATAGCAATACAGTGTGCAAAATCATCTCTTGTGGGTCTGAAATCCACTGATCCACTGTTGTCTGGTTATTCTGGAGACAGAGACCCTACAATAGCCAGAGTTTTATCACACTTGGATGTTTTAGATGAGGACATAAAAGAAATCACAGGGTTATCAGGAATATGATTGTGCATCCATTTGTTTCAGGAGACCTAGTGTTTTGCTGACTTTGCCAAAATCTTAATATCAGAAAGATATACCATGTTTCTTTTTTTTTCTCCAGATTATGCCAGGAGAACATGTTGACCCAGAGCAGAAGCACTGACTATAATTTTTACTGACTGGATATACACAGGTTGAGACTATGACCCAGTAAAGAGATATGATTTGGTCTTGTTCCAGCATCTGAACTGGCAGACCAAAGTGGTATCCAAACTTGACGATGTCATTCCAAATCTACTCTGCAGACCATTTTTCACCACTATTTTGTTCCGTTGAAGTCCCACCTGCGAGTTCCGCCCTTCCAAAGAGCACACAGCTCCACAGCACCCTGAAAGACAGTAAGTACAGACTTGATTTTTCTTACTGTGTGATGAAATGTGAGAAATTAAATTTAAAGTTGCTCCTTTTTAATTTTCTCAATTATAGCAAAAGAAAAGTTAATTTTTTTGTCTCCTCAGTCTTCATTCTCCTTTGTCTCTGTTTTGCTCATGTTGTACTACAGGAACTTTTCACTTACACTAAGGGATTTTTTGTGATTCAAAACACATATAAAAATTCTTTCTAAAGAAATTTAATGCATTATATGTCTAATGTACATAGATATGATAGTACAACTGACAGTGTCAATGACGGCTTTCATTTTGAAGGACTGGAAAGTACAGGAAAGTATGGAGTGTGAGGACAGAGGAGGAG
This sequence comes from Numida meleagris, assembly GCF_002078875.1. Taxonomy (NCBI): domain Eukaryota; kingdom Metazoa; phylum Chordata; class Aves; order Galliformes; family Numididae; genus Numida; species Numida meleagris. The sequence goes on along the minus strand of NC_034438.1, from coordinate 37,443,718 downwards.
CCCTGTCTGAAACTATACAACTGGGGCATGGAGCTGCCACATCATCAGTGCAACGATCACAGAATCACAGGGTTTGGAAGAGACCTCTAAAGGTCACCTAGTCAAACCTACTGCTACAGCAGATTCCCTAGATTAGGTTGCACAGGAAAACATCCAGGTGGATTACTGGTCAAAGCAGATTGTCATGGTTTAATGGTTTTTCATCAGTATTCCACATCATATCGTGCACTGGGAGTTAAACTAATGCTGCAGTTCCATGGATTGTTGATGCATTTAATGAGTTCTGGTCTCCTATTCTCAGAAGAGAAGAATGAATTACAACTCTCAGAAGACTTTGTTTTTCTGTTTCCATTTTCCATTTGGAGGGAAAGATAAAATGGACTGGGAGTCACAAGACTTACTCTCTTTCATTGCTCCCTGGCCACTTTGCTTACAGCATTAAAGTAAGGAGTTCAGTTTCAGAAACTCTCTTTCTCATTTTATTTATTAGCTTTATTAGCTAGACAATCATATTGTATTATATTTTATTATCTCACATTCTGCTACTGTATTAAAACTAAGGTTTTTTTTCCCTTACCTCATTGCTGCTGTTTTCCTTTGTCCAGGCCCATTTCCCTGTATTTTGCCTTTTTCCCCCCTTCTCCCCCTTGAGCATGGATCCATGGGTCCCTTCAGCCCCTTGTCATGGAAACCAGACCTAACTGTGACACAGGTGATTGAACCAAAATGGCAGCAAGGAGTGCAAGTCATTTCTTCCAGAAGAAGTGACAGAATATTTGTAGTATCAATTGGATAACAAGTTCTCCAAGATCCATGGTGGTCTAAAATTTAAGTTATTAAAATGGTATGCTTCAACTACAATGCAGCAGTATGAAGTACTACCATTGTGATCTGTACAAACCACAGTGTCCTTCCAGCAGAGGTAGCTCGGTACCAAATCTTCATTTCTGTTGCCATAGAAAGTGTCAAGATGTTGCAACTCTATGGATATGAAAGTGAATTTCTCATTGGTATAAAAAACTGAGAAAAATTGCAATGTTTTGGAAACTTATTGCACGTTATTGTTCTAGTCCTAGGTTTAGATAACACATGCTGATTCATCTGTCATGTAGATTAAGTGGCATGAAAAGAGCAGGTAGGACGCATACAGTATGACTGAAGTTAGCACCTTGGTTTCCACATGTCATGTAGGACACATTGGATCTGCTGCCTAAGAACATTATGGGTGCAAGGAGTTCACCTGCATTCCAGAACAGGCTAGATGAGCACTCCAGAAGGAGATCCAGAAGGGATTTGATAAAAAGGCAAGCCACTTGATTTGTTTTGTACCCTGAGCTGGAAATAGAAGGAAAATGTAAGAGGAGGGAGCAAATGACACAGGTGCTGGCCCTCTTCTTACTCTACATATCACTGCTGTTGGAAAAAGGCTGCAGGGCTATAATGGATCCTGGTCTGAACCAATAAAGCTGTTCTTACACTTTAATGTGCTTTGCCACACAGTTAAGATCAGTCTTGTCCATGTCATACAAGACATTTGACTGGAAGAGAAAAGAGAACAAAGAAATAATGATTCTTATGATTTCACATGCCGCTGGTGTTAAAAGCGGTTATAAATCTAGAAGTCCAGAAAGCAATGTATGCTACAGTTGTAAAGATTAGTGTAAAATGACAGTGATGTTAGTGAATTGATAAAATAGCAAAATGTTCCTTGGGCTTGTGTTGGTCTTCCTGTTCCATTCTCCTGTTTCTGCTCAGTCTGTTCAATGGGAAAATGCTGATTACTGTCAACTCTCAGCCCACTCACTCCCTACTCATTTTCTTCATTATTTTCCTTATGCGTATGTAAATGGCCAGAGTAGTTTTTGTCACATTGGGATTGATTTTCCAATTTCCAAATCAAAATGAATAAGAGATCTTCAGGCTTAACTGATCATAATTTCCAGCTGCAATATCCAACACTCTGAACAAGAGTTCATTCAAGCTAGCAATACCACCATGAAAAAGTTTATTGCAGTAATTAGTTTTTGAAAAACCTGAAGGATAACCTAAAACTTATTTTTCTGCATTTTTCTTATAGAATCATAGAATCCTTACAGTTGGGAGACACCTCTGAGGGCCATCTAGTCCAACTCCCCTGCAATGAAGAGGGGCATCCACAGCTAGATCAGGTTGCCCAGGGCTTGATCTAGCCTCACCCTGAAAGTCTCCAGGGATGGGGCATCAACCATAACACCAAGTACTGAGTTCCAGTGCCTCACCACCCTCACTGTAAAAGATTTTTTCCTTCTATCTAACCTAAATCTACCCTCCCTGTATTTGAAGCCATTTCCCCTTGTTCTGTTGCAACAGACCCTGCTAAAGAGTCTGTTCTCACCTTTCTGGTAGCTCACCTTTAGATACTGAAAGGTTGCTATCAGGTCACTTTGCAGCCTTCTCTTCTCCAGGCTGAACGGCCCCAGCTCTCTCAGCCTGTCCTCTTAGGAGAGGTGTTCCATTCCATGGGTCATTTTTGTGGCCCTCCTGTGGATGCACTCCAACAGGTCTATGTCTCTGCTGTACCGAGAATTCCACATCTGGATGCAGTACTCCAGGTGAGGCCTCACCAGTGCAGAGCAGAGGGGCAGGATCACCTCCCTCACCCAGCTGGTCATGCTTCTTTTGATGCAGCCCAGGATACAGTTGGCCTTCTGGGCTGCAAGGGCACATTACTGGCTCATGACCAGCTTACCATCCACCAGCACCCCTAGGTCATTTTCAGCAGGGCTGCTCTCAACCTTTTCATCCCCCAGTTTGTATTCATAATGGGGATTGCCTCAACTGAGGTGCAAGACCTTGCATTTGGATTTGTTGAACCTAATGTGCTTCACCTTTTGCCCACTGCTCAAGCCTGTTTAGGTCACTCTGAATGGCATCCCATCCCTCCGGTGTGTCAGCTGCACCACACAGCATGATGTCATCAGCAAACTTGCTGAGGGCACACTTGACCCCACTGTCAATGTCATTGATTAAGATATTAAAAAGTATCGGCCCCAGCACTGACCCCTGTGGGACACCACTTGTCACCAATCTCCATCCAGACATTGAGACATTGATCACCACTCTCTGGACTTCATCCTGCAGCCAGTTCTTCATCCATCAAACAGTCCACCCATCAAATCCATACCTTTCCAATTTGGAGAGAAGGACATTGTGGGGTACTGTGTCGAAGGCCTTACTGAAGTTGAGATAGATGACATCAGTAGCTCTTCCCTTGTCCATTGATGCAGTGACACCATCATAAAAGGCCACTAGGTTGGTCAAAGAGGATTTGCCCTTGGTGAAACCATGCTGGTTCTCCTGTATCACCTCCCTGTCTTCCATGTGGCTTAGCATAGCTTCCAGGAGGATCTGTTCCAGGATCTTCCTGTTTCTTTCTATTCTTTCTTTGACCATGGATGCCACAGCAAATATTATCGCAGCATTGCACTTCCCAGGGACTTCTGGTTTGGGTTTTCTGTGCAATGTACTTTAGATTCCTTGCCAAATAAAACTTAAGGCTATTCTGAGTGAATATTTCAGACCTAAAAGCTAGTTTGTTCCAGATCCATCCTGCTCTGAGGACTTAATTCAAGATGATGTGATCCACAACTACCACTCAGTGCCTAATCAAGGTCTTGTGTAAAATAATGAGATTTTAAGAGAACTTTGCAAACAGTAGTGCATTGATAAACTCGTGTCTTGGTCTTCCCATTGATGCTTTTATAGTCATATTTCTCACATCCTCTTTCTTGTGTGGAATTTAATTGTCGCTCACATTGTGAGGGTCCCACATGTGCTCAAAACTACACACAGTAACTTTTAGTCTGCAGTGGAGTAGGTAGAGAATGCTGCTTTTATTGTATCAGGCTGGATAATTTATCACTCATCCCATAGACGATCTACAGGAGAAGCACAGCTAGGCATTTATCTGGGACAAATTTAATGAAGTAGAAACTGATTGTATATTTCCTTCTGCTTCTTTGTCAGAGGTAAAAAAATTCACGAGCTCGTCTTTGTATGTGAGGCCTTTTATGCCCTATAGGCAATGTACACACTGACAGCAGTGTAAACCAGAACTTGCAGTTTCTTTCATTGTTATTATTTCATTTGGTCTACTGGTACCCTGAGATATCTCACACAGGAACCAGGATTGCTTCCTACAGGAATGAAAATAATTCTCTTGGAATAAGGTGATAGGATATTACTGGGAGGGAATATATAATAGAGGACATCCATTCTGCGCAGATGTTGTTCAATGGGAAGTAAGAGACAAAGCTACGCAGATCAGGTAGCAGAAACTATTTCAAAGTAAATTATCAGCTTAGTTAGATATTCAAGGAGATAGAAGGAAAAGATGTAGAACAGAGTGAGGCAAACAAGCTATAGAGACCCAAAACTGATGAAATCTGGGAAACTGCCAACTTGTCCAGCATGGGTCCATTAGGACCAATCTCTTCACCTTGATTCTCACTTGAACTTTCTGTAAGACATGCAGCAAATTACCATGTCTTGGTTTAGTAATGATACTGACTTACAGACATGTTGTAAAGATCAAATCATGTACAGTATTTTGAGGGCTAGTTTATAGATTTATTTTTTTTTTTGTGGAATTGTATATTTGCTACTTTTAGTTTTGCAATAATTTCAGTTTAGAACTTTAAGCCTTCTTTTAGAATCTTACTTAATTATGTGCATTTTATTTGTGATTAGAGTGTGAATAGTTATTGAAATACTCCAAAAATAAGAATTATTATTTGGCAGCCTAGGTGTGTCAGAAAATATTGAATGTTTGAGTTTGTATGGCAAATTATGAGCTACAGCATGAGAGGATGCAATTATGCAATTGTGTAGTGTGGAGCACAATAAATCTTGATTCACAAAACACTCTCCAGCTTTGCTTGCCATACTCACATAAAAGAAGAGAATAAAGGTGGTAGGCCATACCTGATTTGGGAAAAGAAAAGAAGGGAAGCTAACTCTTCCGAAGTGGCTGACAAAAGTTACTACCACTCCAGAACCCTTTGAAAAGGAGCATGTTCAGTATTACGCAGAAAAAATACTGTGCAATAGTACCTTTTCTGCATAGAAGGACACAAACAAAAGATGAAGTGGAAATCACTCTGGCAAGCTGATACGGTTTCTGCTGTAAATAATAATAGAAAAGACAGCTTTTGTTTTACACCACAATATGTGCCTGCTGTTAGGAAACAAATGTATAACTATAAATGACTGCAATAACAGAGAATGTATTTACCTGTCATTATAGGCATGTTGTTCTGTGATGGATAAAGTACTACAAAGGCTATGTGACTGGCTGATTGCAAATAGTGCAGAACAGAAATGCACAGAAGCTGACAAATATTAGGAAAATGTTTCATTCATACTATTTACAATATTCTTTTCAAATCACATTGTCAGTGTATAGTGGAGAAATGTTTATTCAGTGTAATTCTGTTGTCAAGAGTAATGCTTTGAGATGTAGAGAGTGTATTAGGTGTCAGCTTGTCATGCATGACCATCAATAGGGTAGTTAATTGCTTAACTGACAGCCTTACTCAGTGAAAAGTTAAATACAGATGTCTGAAATGTGAGAACTCTCTTAAACCGTTTCAAACAGAGGGCAGTCTACAGGAGATTCAAACTGATGCTTAGTGCTAGTAATGTATGGTCACATTTTAAGACAGCAATACTCCTTTAATTTTCTTAAACACTATGCTAGTTCATTCTACTTATTTTAATTAGATGTCTGGGCATGTATGCACCTGAGCTATCAGCTGTGGATGGAATTGTAAATGAACACATTCAGGACCTTCTGTTTATCTTTGGAGAGGCAGAGGCTTAAGAAAATCTATGTAATTATCAAGATTGAAGTACCTCCACTGTGAGTGCATCCTTTCTCACATTTGTTTCTTAACAAAGTTGGATTGTTTTTACTTGCAGCACTAAGCAACTCTCAGTGTTCACAGCTTTTGGAACAATAAAACTGAACATCTCGCTTTTAACATTCAAGGCCATGATCACAAGAGCAGACCCACATGTAACAGTGGTCTGAGTACCCAAAGGAAGATAATGAGTTTGCCAGCTGGGAACAAAGTAGGGATTAGATAGAAAAGGATCTACCATAGGATTTATGTGAAAACATTTCATTAATGCCTTAATCTACATCGATTTCTGGTATCTCAAAACTAAAGTTTAAGCCTTATCACTTCTTTTAAAATGTATTTTCCTAGGATATTAAGCTGAGTGTGATTTGTAATAATACAGCAACTAGATCTTGGCCTGATCTTTAGTAAATGTCAAGTTTATTTGTGGAATTGAGAACACAGTTCCCCAGAGCTTCCTTGTGGGATGGATTTGATTGTTCTTCTGATCTTGTTTATGCTGGTGTAAATCTGGAAAGACCTCATTTACAGCCATAGTCAATGGTATTTCAGTGATGTAAACCTGTTGGGATTAACTACAGTACCAGCCAGATCTGGTAGGAGAGCCTTTTCCTCTCTGAATCTTCAGATTTTTGTAGACTGGCACCAACAATTCTCAGCCATGTTTTTTCTGCCCTGTCCCATGGCTGGCAGGGAACCAACACCACCATCAGGCAGGCTGACTGTCTGAGTCTTGATGACTCAGATGGGTGCAGTGTAGATGGATGTACATGAGTGTACATGGATGCATAGTCAGGAGAATACTGCAGACTGCCTACAACCCATTGAAATATTTGGCCAGTTTCCATGTATCCAACAGGAGAACTTGAGGGAATAACTTGTTTAGAAAACTGTGCTATTTTAAAGCATCAGGGGCTGTAGAAAATTAGTTTGTTCTTATGTTTGGCTGAGGCAAGGACTGATAATCTCAGATGAGATGAAAAGAACACCAGGGACTTTGGAAGAGGAAATTGTATTTCTAGTATTACCTGCAGAGCTTAGCAGACTAGCAGAACAAAGTGGAGTGGCAGCTTCAGTCCAGTTTGTTCCAAATAAATGCTGACTAAACAGACTTTTTTATGCATTAATACTGCTCCTGTGGTCTTCAATAGGAGCTGGAAAACAAAATTTTAGGTCTTCAGATAAGTTATTTCTGCAGTTCGCTAGTAAATATTACAAAGCTTCCCATCTTTTGCTAACATGTTTGCCAGTTGAAATACGATGAAGATAAATACAACTATGTTTTAATATGAAAATTGTATCTTTTCTTTAGCAGCAGAGCTCTTGGAATAGAAAGACTAGCTTTTAAAGCAGGATAAAAACTCATCCTCGACATACCTTGCAGGCAATAGGACTTCTTTTCTTGCAGAGGATTGTCTTCTTAGCTAAATGCTAGTTCAGCTGGAATTAATTTCTCTTTGTGGACATATAGTATGATACTGAATTCACAAATCAGCAAAAGAAGGCATAATTTCAAAGTTTCGTTTTAAAACTAAAATGCTGTTAGCTGCCTTTATTTGACTTTCCAGAAACCTAGAAACCGAAACTACCTCAAAATAACCACACAGCTCCACTTCTGCCAGAGACCAAAATACACAGTGCTCTCTTTCTCATTAAAAATCTAGTTCCCATATGGACATTTTATTAAGATATTCATTGAACTGTTAGCTAGATATTAATTCATGCTAATTGTGATTCTCATAAACCAAAAGGCTGGGGAGAAAGGAGAATGCAGAATGGCAGAAAGGTAAAAAGGAATGCAAAGAAACAACCTGCAGATCATTCTGTGCATTGTCTAATTTGTGCTGTGCTGTTCTCCAGAATAGATTCCTACCAGTGTTTTTTCCTGGTAAGATATTTTCCTTACTCCTAACAGGCAGTACTTTATTAGTCTTGTTCTCTGAGGTTCGACTCCTGATTCTTACTCTAGCTGACTAGTTTGAAATTCAGCTTGTGTTTTCAGGCCCCTGGAAGTCACCTGCTTTATGAACAGCAGATTAAGGCAATTGTTCTGATTCTTGTGTCATGAATAGGATTCCACAAAACAAACTTATCAAGACTGTGATTACAGAGTCTTTTTTTTTCAGTCCCAGAAAAGAAAATGAAAGACACAAGCAGACTGCAGAAGTTGATTTACATGTTAAAGAATACAAATTTGGGGAAAACTGCAAAAACTACATCACAGAGAATGGACTCTGTAAAGACAGATCTGTACTTTTTTGATAAAACTGATCAAAAGGGAAAAAATAAAAATAATCTACCTGAGGTGTGCTGTGGTTCCCTACCTTGCCTCTAAAGGGGAGCTCCTGAGGAGTACACACCTGCACCTGACCTTGGCTTTGCTGTCTGCTATAATGTTATATGATGTTATATGGTAATGTAGTGGCCCTACAGTTATTTTTAAAAAAACACCTTTTGACTCTTTTTTCTGTATGCACTTTTCAGAAACTTGTTCTTTCGGTCTAACATTTACTGCCTGTCTCTCTGTAGAAGGGATAATAACCTCAGTACTGGGAATTTTGAGGACACAGTATTTTTAGAGTCATGAGATTCTGGAAGTAAAGAGACCTGTCACTCTGCAAAAATTGTTGAAGCATTTTTGTCACCTTATGACTAGATAAAAAGGTCATTTTTTTTTCATACTCAGAGGCAAATTATAACTCTTTCAGAGCAATGTTATCTAATGGATAATTCAATCCTTAGCAGAGAGTTACAGATCTACTGGGCAAGCTCTTGTGTATGTGACAATTTCCTCTTTATGTTGCTGTTTTTATTGTGAAGATGGATGGACCTTACACATTGCCTTCTATATGCAATGGTTATCTTTCCAATTATTGGCAGAAAGAGAAGTTTTAGAGATGTAGCTTGTTTCACTGACATATTTATGGCATGTGGGCCTTGACAAAAATCAATCAATTAAATGAAATAAATGGAAGAAAGCCATTGTTACTGGTAGCAGAGGGAGAGGTCTTAGAAATATCTGCCAGTATTAAATATCCTGGTTGCAATTTCTTGCTCTCACTATCCAGAAGGAAGTGTGGCAGGCTGTGGCAGAGGTGAGTATTCATAGTATCTAAATTTATGCTATCTAAAATAGAAGGCAGTGAATGAGGCAGGCTCCAAAATTGTCCCTTTTGTCCTGTGACTCCATAGTCAGATATACACTTTGCATTGCCTTCAGATTTCCAATAATCACTTTATGAAATTTTTAATAGAGATCTATGCCTTTTCTCCAAAGTAATTACCTCCTATACTTTTCTTCCAGTTATTCCCCTGAACCTGGAAAGAAGATGTCTCTCTTTCGTAGAAACATGCAGAGAACTCGGAGGTTCACTCTGAATACTTGGTCCATCTTTATTTTTGCTATGGATCTGCCTGGCATCTGCAGTAATTGAAAGGTAGAAGTTAACATACTTGTCTTCAGTTTCCTCACCTTGCAGGGCAGAATGTGTGTCTGCCTTTGCTTTATATCCTTCCATGTTCTCTGCATATATTACACATCCTGCACCCACACTGTATTGTGTGGAAGATAGGATTCAATATTTCCAGTCCTCCCTGCAAATGTTAGTGATGCTTCTTCACGAGGAAAGATTTCCAGCAAGAGGCAAAGGGCCATTAAATATTTCAAAATTCAGTCACTCACTTCCCTCTTATTCCTAACACACTCAAATAAAGATGATTCATCTTCAATAAATGGCCTGTGGACCCCTGTTTTCCCATTAAGTCAAACTAAAAAGAGCCAATGAGCTGTGGCCCATTGCTGCTCCACCCTGATGACACTCGTGATGGGCTGTGGGAGTGGGACTCTGTCTTCAGTAATTCTGTCCCAGTTTGGTGTAAGTTGAGGCCAAGAGACATAAGATGTTCTCAAGCTGTCACCAAGGAATTGTGCTTGTTTCTTCACAAAGATAACATTGTAAAGATGCAACTTTTCCTCCTTGCCACCTTCCAAGAAGAAAGCAGTGTCTGATATTTTTTGTTGTGTGCCCAGAGTATAAAGTCAGTCTTGATCTATATGGATGGGAAGAATTCAGAAACTGTGTTTCATTGCACACTGTGTTGGTTGTTCTATTGATGTCTCATCCCTCTTTTGTGTCTTGGAAGCTCTAGGGAGTAGGAGTCAGTTATTAACTTCATGTTTGGACTGAGCTCACATACTGGAGCTCTGTTCTTTTATTGCAGACCTACACAAATACTACAGTGATAAAAATCTAATAAAGATGTAGTCAGCAGTGGCCAACCTCTACTCAAGCCTTCATATTCAGACAATCAGCTTCAGAGCTGCACTGTGGTTCTTCGTAGTCCTTTTATTTAGTTATTCCAGGATTATTTGAGTGATTTATCTTGTGACAATTTTCAGTACTCTTTTCACAGAAGTAAAGAAAAATAGATTGTAGCAATCAAACCAAAAGATGAAACTGACAAAATCATGGCATATTTATTATCTGAATATGAAAATGACGTTAAAAAGTAAACAAAAACATCTCCAAAATTCAAGATATTTTTCTTTCTAGATGCTTTTGGTAGCTCCACCTATTACTCTGGACACTTCTCCAAATAAAGACCCCTTTTCTGGCTGCTTGTAGTTTGACAGGCTTTAATTATTTGGGCTTATATTTTCCACATACGGTTCTGACTCAGAGAATCACAGCGTGGAAGGAAGGAGGCTGGAAGGGACCTGTGTGTCCATGTGGTCCCGTGCCCCTGCTCAGTTCTCATGGCCAGGCAGCTTTTGCAGACCTCCAAAGAGGAGACCCAACAACCTCTCTGAACATCCTGTGTCACTGTTCCCTTACCTGCACAGCACAGAAGTGCTTCACGACGTTTAGATTAAACCTCCTGTGTTCCAGTTTGTGCCCACTGTCTCTTTTCCTGTCTCTGGGCAGTACTGAAAAGAGCCTGGCTCTGTCTTCTTTGCATCCTCCCTTCAGGTATTTATAGGCATGGATGAGATCCCCCTGAGCCTCCTCTTCTTCAGGCTGAACACTCTCAAATGGACCTAGTCTGTCTTTGTAAAATTTGACTTTAAATGGTTTAGAACTATCAGAGAAGAGGATTAAAGCAAAATGTATTGTTTTAGCCATGCTAAAAAAAAAAAAAGAAGAGAGAGAGAAATTCTTGCAAAGCGTTTGCTGAAAAGTGCTAGCACTGCAATGTTTTGGCAGAGGAACTTGAAATTAGGCAAGTGGGTTGCCTTGGTGACAGGAATGTGCTTTTTCTTCTCTATGAAAAACTGCCTAAATTTGGCCAAGTTATAAGCCTTTGAAAGATCTCTTATTCACATATTCAGTAGAGACTTGTTAAAGTTTTGCAGCCAGTTCTCCAAAGACTCCATCTGCGCTGAACACACGCGCTGCTGGACCGACAGCAGCTGAACAGGGCTTCACCCGCAATCACAGCTCCCACGAGTGCCGGGTCACAATTCTGCTGAGCTTTCTGACTGCCATTTGGGAGGCTGACTGCAGGGAGGAGGCTGGGACTTGCTGAATAACAAAGCTGGGTACAGGATTCCAAAGCTGGAGGATGGGAGAGAGAAGATCGCCTTGGGTACAACATGAGATGACAGGGATAGAAAGGAAGTGGTAGGGCATGTAGCACTGCAGGTGAATCCTCCATCTGCTGGCTCTAAGCCCAGCAGTCCTCCAGTCTCCAAATGTTGCAGAAGATCTGTGAGATGGATGAGTGGTGCAAAAAGTAAATGAATAATTCTATCTTCAGAGTGGTGTTATGAATAATGTAGAGTAAATAAGGCAAGTGCTACAGTGAATTAAGAGAATCGTGCAAAAGTAAAGAATAGCTGTCATTCAGTGAGGTTAGTCATTCCTATGCAAAGAATGAGACTGAAGTCCCGTGGAAAAATAGCATGTGGTAATTAAATTAAAGACTGTGCATGAGCACAAGGGGGCAGAATTTATGCTCTGAAACTTCAATCCAGAGCTGATTTAGGAAGGTTAACTTCACATCCTTAAAAACCTGGGGTTTTGGGGATAGTATAAATAAAAGGTACAGTGAAGCAGCAGTTTCCTCCCATCCCACAGCAGCAAATAACCAGCCAGGAAGAAAATCTGAATACAGAAAAACACAAAGAGAAGCCTTGACAAAGTTCTCTTTTCTCTGTGCATCTCTGCAGCATGTCCTGAATGCTATTGACCTGCGGATGTTTGGAAAGAGAGGAGGTGGTTCCCACCTCAGTGGACTCTTCACACCAAAATGCCTTGCTGAAAACTCATTGAGGAAAGCAGGCTCCAGCCCAAGTGCCTTTGCTGAATACAACTGCAGTAGTATAGCATGAGGAAAAAGGCAGCCTTTTAAGCACAGACGTCCAAACCACTGAATTTCTAAATACGTCCTTAGGAAACTTGTAAAACATTGATTATTGACCTGACAGGCTAAACTATTAGACTCAGATATGTAAACACATCACTGAGGATAGGATGAATTGCTGATTGCTTTTTATTTGCTTGGTTTTAAATGGTAGAGAAAGAACTTGAATGACTATAGCAAGAGCACAGCTCTGTTTTGAAATAAAAAAAAAACTAGGACACTCTAATGACCTCTTCTAGGGTCACAAAAAATGCATAGAAAAAAAAACAAAAATTAAATAATTAAGAAAACATGTATGTCAGAGTAGCTCCTGCCAGCTTCTGACTCAACAGCAACACAGGGATATTTCTTGGAGTCAAGGATTTCTTTCCAGTAACGCAGTGTTTTGAATTAGTTTATCATAAAACACTGAACGAGTGTCATTAACATTCACTTTGAGGAAAAGAACAGCATTTATAGTGGTTGTGCTCCTTCGATTTGTTCCTTCATGCCGAACACTATTTATCACAATGAATGGTTGCTCCACTGACTGTTTGTTCCCAGTAAACACAAAGCAAATTCTTTTTGGCAAAACCATATGGCTTGAACAAACAAACTGGAGTTATAAAACCCCAAAAAGGCCAAATGAAACCCCATCAAGCCCCAAACTGAACCTGTTCTTTTTGACTGAAGAAATGAAAAATGAGGTTATTTGAGTTTTCCCTGTAGAAATTCCTTGGACATCACAAAAGTGATTGTGTTGCCATCTTCCTGGAACTCATTTCAGAGTTAGGTCAGCTCTGCACTCATCCTGAAGTGAAATTAACCCATTTTCTCCCATCTATCCACATTCTAAAAGAGAAAGAAAAGGTCAGCCCAAGTAGAAATGAAAGGATGTGGAGATTAAATGCTCATCTGGAAGGTCAGGAAAAGTCAAGCAGGAAAAAGCAAGTGGGGAAATATAACACAAAGAGTGACCAATCATCATTGTAGTCTGGCTTTCTTGCAGGTGTGTATCTTTTGTCACCTGAGTATTGTGTAAAGTTATTTTGCTCACCAGAATTGAATCATGGAAATTTGGCAAAAAGATCAGACTTTGAAGTACGTATGTATTAGAGTGAAAACATAGTGCAAGGAGGAGTAAAGCATGTTGTTTTCATAGATCTGTAACTGCAATTTCTACTGGTAAGTTTCTTGAATGAACTCCACAGAGTCCTGGCAAAAGAAAACTCAGATGTATGAATGCAGAGAAGGCATAACAGATTCCAAGGTTTCTGCTTTTGACTGCACTGACTGAAAATATGAATTGACCTCACCGAGGTCAGTAGAGCCAGATTTAGCCTCCTCATGCCCTTTTGGAAAGTGATTTGTCAAACTGATAAATTGCTTTCACAGACGTCTCTACTGTGAAACAGGTTGGCACAAGCCCTGAAATGGGTCCACTGCTTGCAGAGATGTCACTCCGTCTCTCCTTTGCTGTTGAGATATCTGTCCTTTGTTTCCATAGGATTTTACCTGTCCAGGACATGAACAGAGGGAGTTGGTAAGTAAAAATTAAAGAGAGAAGTACTTCATTCCTGCATGCATGCTCTCCAGTATCTTGCCAACATTTCTCTTGGGGAAACTCAAGCAGTCTGTATGGTCTCCAGCTGGATGTGAAATAATGCTGTACAGTATTCTTCAAAGTATTACCCTCCCCCTTCCTTAAAAGTCAAATCCAGCACTACATTCAAGGAGAGATTTGCTGTTTAACAGTAGTATTCACAAATAATAATGTAATAGCATTCTTCAGCAGTGCAGCAAAGGCCCTGGAAACGGTATCACTTGTGGTGCTTTATGGAGAAGGAGTGGTGTGAAGCCTCCCAGGGTCTGACTGCCGAGTCACATTTTATGGTATGGTCTCTCCCCTCCTTGTAACAATAAATGTTAATAAATTCAGGGAAATGCCTGACCCTGCCTCCTTCTTTCCCCTGTGGGACTGTCTTGGGATTGTTTCTACCCATAAGAACATTTTTGAATATAGTCAGTAAAATATAACAATGCTTTATATTAAAACTGCCTTGAGGGACTACATACATCATCAACAGAAAATAAATAGAAATCACCTAAAAGGAAAAAGCTCTTGTGTCCATACAGTATTGGGTACTACTTAACCAAAACTATGGGGGTAAGGGAGGTATCTTGATTATTTTTCCCCATAGGTATTTACATGCACCTTTAATCATAGGCTGTAAAACAAAGTAGACTTTGATAGTAGAGATAATTCTACAGAATCTCTACTTTGATAGTAGTGATAATTCTGCAGAATTTCTACAGAATCCCTACAGAGATTTGGACCTTGCTAATTTCAGTCCAAAAACTTGTTTTATGATGTCGCACGGAAATGAAAAAGACATTTAGCAAATTTAAAACGGGGGGATGGTATTGATGTTTGAAGTGAAGGGAATCTGAGTTCACATTTTAAGCCTCTCTCCTTCATGTTATGAATTAATTTCTGAGACTGCTTGTTCTTGTGAGCAATATGTAAAGTAAATTTGCATAGGTACTTTGAAAAGATGAAGGGTCAATAATGATTATCCTGTGGAAATAAATTTACTTTTATCAGTGAAAAGCAACAGATATTAATTTAAAATAGACTTTTCATCCATCTCATCTTGCCCAGCAGTTCTTAAACAGCACAGAGATGTTTTCAGAAAATAAAATGTTCAGCAGCAATGAACCGTCTGTTTCTCTAGCAATATATCCTAGACCGTAATAAATATTGTTTGAACTTAATGTATCTGCTCTGTATACTTCTGACAAGAAATACTTCCTTTTCTTTGCATTATCTTCTATTCCTTTGAAAACTTTGGCTTGGCTTTCTCATTTGTACAGATATGCACATACACATATTACATATCACAAACAATATCTGCTATATCGTACCCATTTCCTATAGTAATTTAATTGGATTATTTGCGAGTCTCATACCATTAACTAATAACAATATTGATAAAAGCAATCAAAACTTGACACAAGGTTCAATTTCCTGGCCATTTCCCAAGATTATTGCCTCTCTTAGGTGCACACATAGGGATTAATTCAACAGATAAACCCAAGAACGCTGCTCTGTATTAGAAGGATTCAAAACTCAATTAATTTGAAAATCATTCCTGAGCATTAATGAAATATTTCCTATTAATGGAATGCAGAATTTAAGTTGATGGCACCAGAGAGTAATAATAATATGTCCCTTGATGGTTTTCAGAAAGGATATAGTTAGTTATAATATGTTATAAAAAAAGATAGGAGGGTTTGGAGTAGTTTCATGGAGATGACTTTTGGATACTACTACTATTCAGACCTTGACTGGTCATAGCATAGATATTAAATTGAAAGAAATACTACTTTCTAGATATTATCAAATTTGCAGTATTCTCAGTGCTTTAAGACATTCATTAATTAGATTTTTCTTCAACAGTCTCTTCAGCAATGAACTAAAATTCCTCTTTATGAATGTTGCAAAGTCTGTAGTCTTGGGAAAAAAAAGTCTCTTTCTTTTACCTCCCTATTGTCTAATTTAATATTTTGTTTTTGACTAATTGGGCAAAAAAAAAAAGCAATAGAGAATATGTAGTACTCCAGTATTTGGCATAATTCAGTGATAACTGGTATAGTCTAGAATATTCTGAAGAAAATGACAATGTGAAGACTCCATTTCATACTGACATTTTCATACACATATGTAGAACCTAACCCAAATCTTGCATCAGGCTTTCCAAGTTACCTATTTAAGTCATTAGGAAATGAGTTTATGGACCATTGTTCACAGCTGCTTCAGTGGTACCTATAATATGAATAAACAAAGGCCTTACATTTCTACCACTGTTAGAGGTGAAAGGCCAGAGTTTGGTCCATTAAGCTGTCCAAATCACAGTTATCACTCAACTTTCAATTTTGGTTGAATAGCCTTGGGAAAAGGCTTCTTCCTCAGGCAAGTAATAACAAAAAAAAAAATTTTTTTTTTTTTTTTTTTTTTTTTTTTTTGTTCTCCCCACCAAAAGAAAAAAAAAATAAGACAATGTGGAACTAATGCAAGGAAAACCAGATAAAGAGAACTCCATTGGAAGGCTTAGGGGATAAGTTTTGTTCCCTATTCATGAATAGGCCCAGTTGTCTTTATTCACAGCAGGATGTGTAGGAAGTGTTTCTTTATAATGATGTATAGTAAAACTCAATCTCTCTTTTAGAAGACCAAAGAATGCAAAGAATCTAAAGTCAGAATGGAGGTAAATCCATTGACTTCAATGGGGTTGCAAGAGATGAATTTGTTTTACCAGGATTACTCACATGAATGACATGAATAGAAATAATTAATACAGGAAAAACGTCTGGAAACTTGATTTTTTATTTAAATTTAGAGTGAATCTCACTGAATATTTCCAACAAGCTTAACTGAAGACATTGCAAAAAGTGTCCAGAAAAACAGCAGAAAAAACAGAGAAATAATAAGTACTTCAGATGAGTAAATCAATGTTATTATTGCATGAATATAAAATCAATAGAACCCTGCCAGAATCCATGGGATTTTCTCAGTGTGCCTGAGAGCAGACCTGGAGCCTTAGCATCAATATTAAAAGCTACACATGCTAGTAGCTATTTTAATAAATTATTTCACTTCTGATAATCAATTTTCAACAATTCTATTAAAGAACATTCTTCTTATCTTTAAAGAATAAAACAATGAATTTAAATAAATGTACAGGATTGTTAGTTTACTTGGCTGACTTTACTTCTAGCTGATATTTCCAGTTCTAAATCAACATATTATTAGTGAACTTCTTGCCTAAGACTGTTCTAGCCCATGGTACAATACGATACGGCATTCATAGTGGAAAAAAAATGTATGTTTTACTTTTTTTTTTTAACTGCAAATGTATCTAGAACCTCTTAATTCTTTACATGATGTCAGATGTCTTATAAGTGACATATGCTCTTCATTTGTTTGTCTGTGATAGCGCCCAAAGATTTTGGATACTAACCAACAGGTCATGACCTTAAAGACATCTCTTACATTTCAAGCACCAAACAAAAAAATAGTTGCAATCCCTAAGCTGGTACAGACTTACACTACTTGGTTTCTCCTCCAGTGAAAAGTTTGTTCTCCTTTCTTGAAAACGCTTTCGTCTGACAACCCTGTTGTGAAACTGATGAACTCTGTACTTCTAACTACAAGATTTAGTTACATACTGTTGGATATATTGGGAAGACAAAGTCTCTGTACAAGACCATGCACACTGAGGCACTGAGTGCGACTGAGAACACTGACAGCTTATGCTACATAATTTACTGTCAAATGATTAGGTCAGCAGCTGCCATAAAAGAACAAAATATCATCAACATAATTTATCTGCACTATATAAAAAAGCATGTCTCAGGACTGTGTTGTGCTACAGTATGTGTTAGTATTAAAAAGCTGTTTGAAGTTGGAGGACTCTAATCCTCCCATCTCATTGTATTATAGTTTCACAACTCTACTGCTCCAGAGTGACAGGAGACACGCAGTTTTCAGCTATTTATTGTATTAAACAGTAGGAAGCAAACTCTGAAACCCACCATTCTGTTTTTTCAATGCTAAATAGCAGACTTTGAAGATTACTCTGGCACTCTGGAGAAAGAAAGACTTCCAGTCAGCCAAACGTACTTCTTAGGTAGAAGCTCTTCATCTGGCTAAGTGAAACTACTGGATGGCAAAGTCAAACTTGCATACTGATATTTTTACTCCTTGATTTTACGAGCTTTTCTGTGAGGAGAAAGATTTGAATTGCAATTTAAGGCTCAAATGCAAGGTATGAAAAACACCTGGGGGCAGAGTAGTAGCTGATCCCTGAGAAGCGGCTGAATACAGCACAACTCAGCCTCCTGCTTGGCTACAAGTCCCTGGAGGAGCAAAGTCCCACATCATCTTCTTGTAGATGTATGGTTCTTTGCTCACTTGCTGCTCAATTCTGCCACACACTAGCATTCCTAAGGCACATCACACCACAGGTAAAAGTTATTTGTTTCTTTCTCAACCTGTTATTAATAGGTGTGTCAGAAATTGCTGTGATATACACAAATTCTTGATTGGTGTTATTATTTGTGCTTTCTTTTTTCCATAAATTGTGATTTTTGCCTGTGATACTTAGTTACTTTCAGATATGCCAAAACCCTGTTGCATGACAAATTTACTTGTTTTTCTGTGGTATAATCAGCCCTTTTACTGTTCTAGCATAGGCTTAAAACTTTTTTTTTCAGAGGTGAAGAGCCGTTGGTAAGGGAGGAGAAAAACAGTAAGAGCCATAAATTCTGACACTTTTATCACTCCTGTGCTTTTGCAGAACAAATTCTCCTTATATCAAGGGCATAAAACCTTTCCAAATGAATGAAAGATTTTGTTTTTAACATGAACATATCCCCAGGTATCTTTTTACCAGCTTTAATTCCATTGTAAGGCTACTAATTGAATCAAACAATAAAATAGCCAAAGTCAGAACTGTAATACTGAACAATAAAAAAAGTATTTTTATTTTGCATGTGGCATTCTGTGCACACATTCCGCTAAGGCCTTATGTGATCTTAAAATGTGGAAGCCTACAGAAGGCCCAATTGCTTTCAAGAGGAACATCCAATGAGTTACTATCAAGTATGAATATAATTAGAGGACTACAGTTGGAAGTCTGAATTTCAATGAAGAAATAAAGAACCTTACTAGTGTTTTGGAAATGCAGTTCCAATACTATCAAAGCAAAATCTTTCACTTGTTCGTAGGAGGTTTTGGACAGAAGAGTTTGTTCTTCTCTGCTTGCAAAGATTGAATGTTGATGGTATGTACTTAAACCTCTGTCCTGTCTCTTGCTGGACCTTATCCCAAGCCTGATAAGAAAGGAAAACTTCTAGCAACCTAAGTGGCTTTTGAACTCCTCCAGGGCTGTTAATGATTGAAAAAATTTTCCCCACTACAGGTCATGCGATACCTCAAGAGGGTTCCTTAACAAACTATATGCTCTCTTTACAGATAGTGTGCAGAAAAAGATATATATATTTCTGTTCATGTAAGGAGGAAGAAGTTTTTCATCTGAGATGAAAGATCTACGAGGACCTAGCATCATTTGTCTTCTTAGGAATGAAAATAATAATGATAACCTACTGTTACAAACACTTCCCCTTAGTAGGAAAGAATATATTTATATGGTGAAATAAGTTTTCCTTGTGCTCTGACTTTCAGTAGGAGAAGTGTTAAACTCAGATGTGGTCTTGCACTCCTTGGTATTGCAGAATGGTAGCTTGGTGATTGCTAGTTTATGGAAGGTCGGCAAAGATGACAGTCTCCTGATCAGCTGAAGCCAACTGAGTTGCCTGGGAACTGCGAGACTGCCACGTAGGTTTAGAGTAAGAACAAATGTTCTAATAGTGGAAGTCTTTGTACTTTGTGGACGTCTTGTTTACAAATAATTTGGTGGATTCTAGTAGTGCTTAATGATGTTGACATGAAGTGAAAGGAGCTTGTTACTGAAGGAAGACAGTGCTTGATCTTTTTGCTGCAATATTTGATGCTGAAAATGATGGTAAGTGCACAGTGACTCATGATAATGCTTTCAGTTGTTATATTACATCAAAATAAAATAGCAAAAAAAATTATATCAATCTTACTTTGAGTCTACCAAACTCATTCTAGCTGATTCAAAATCAAGACATGAATTGTGGTTAATCAACCCATTCCACTAACCAAACTTCAAAGATGACTTTACTGACTGTTTTCATTTACAACTGACTTTGCTGTTGATTCTAATGCAATTATGGAAAACATGAAAATAGAGGAGATGTGGCAGAGATAAAAATATCACATTTGCATTGCTGTGAGAGAGTAAAAACTGCATTTAGACTACTTCTGATAGATCTGGGGTGCTTCTGTAGGATTTATCACTGTGAAAACTGCCAGATATTTCCATTTTAAGGCTGACAGTAAAGGTGAAAAGCCGAGAGCTGTTATCGGGAGAGGAAGAGCTTACACAACCTCTTCATAAACTGAATCATCAGAAAACTGCTGTGCATCTCACTGAATAATAATGAAGCTTTTAACGACACTCATCTGACACTCTAAGGTGCCTTATGAGATGTACACAGACTTACAGATGCGCTCAGGACAAGTGGGAGTTCATCACTCCACCTTTGCCTCACTTGATGTAATTGCTAACAATAAAAGAGATTTCTTGCTTCTCTCCAGATGCACTTATTCTATTTAGAACTATTTCTGTCTACAAAAAAAGTGTTAGTAATGACTGTGTCTTCTTTCTCTGTGACCTTGATTAGCCCATAGCAATGCAGATAGCTGAAAATTTCACATGGGAAAAGCAGTGTTTGCTCTAATACTCAACTGTATAGATAACTCCAACCCACTGGCAAGGCTAGGTGGAAAGGCCAAGAACCAAGAGAGTGCTGTGATCTGAGTTGCATCTCACAAGAGAAACACAATGGCCATCTTGGAGAGGTGCAGGATATGAGTAGGCCAAAGAAAAGCAGCTCAAAAGGAGCAGGGAATAGGCAGAGGTTCATACTCTCAGGCTTACGCCAGGTAAGCTCTGCCATAGCATCTCAGTCACAGCGTACACCATGAGATGCCTCCCCAGACAGCAGTACAGCCAGGGGCAAGGTGAGTCATTGCTAAGTAAAATGTTAGTTTGAGTCTAACTGGTATAATCTGAGATGGAAAAAATAACATATCTTGCACTAAGTAGTATAATGCTGGGTCAGATGGGCTTTTTCCTGGCTGTTAAATTCTGCTGCACGGTTTTCACCAGGCTGTCCCCATTTCAGTAAGAAAAAAACATTCCTTATCCTTTGTGTGTGTTTAACTCAATCCCAAGGAGCATTGCAAATATTTTTTAGAGTTCAAAATGTCAAGCTATATTAAAATCAACTCTGTCACTTGATTACATGAAAATATCAGTTATTAATAACTTTTTCTCTAACTTTGTGAGCTAAAAATGAAATTATTCACCACTCAAATAATAAAATCTGCTTTAACAGTTAAACACCCTTGCGCATCTCTGGTGACTTGTGAATGGATACATACTTAGTTAAACTGCTTCTTACAGAAGTCAAGGGGGAACAAGAATAAACCACTGAAATGCAGAGACACCTGTCTTATAAGAGCAGTGCAGAGCTTTTCAGAACTAGTAAACAGGTGTGTTCTTCATGTCTCTTCTTCAGAGCTTAGGTGATAGAAGTAACCTGCAGTGGAACATAATTTTTCTTTCATGGAAAAGACAGTGGGAAACTACTTCAGTAGTGATTCTTTTGTAAAGGAGTTCACTAGGGCTCTTTAAAATCTGTTAGCACAGTTCCTTTTTTCTTTCTTTCTTTTCAACTGCAGCAGAGTCCACATGATAGATAAAAACAGCATTTCTACCTTTTCCTAGAACATGAAACTGGCATATTTCTGCTGTAGGTGACCTTACTTGTCTCTCAAAGCTTATTGACTTGAGTGGTTGCACATAGGGGGGGATTTCTCCAGGCACATCACATCCTATTCTCCACAAGGGATTCTGACCACCTACCACTTAGTATGAGCAAGCAGGTGCTGTAGAGGTTTCATAGTGCTTGCTAGCTTCAATGAGATTTACTTGTGTTCATAAGTTTTCTTATAGGACCAAACCCAAGGATTTGAATGTATTTCATTAAAATCCTTATTTTTCACAGCTGAAGTACTTAACAAGTTTTGGCTGTGGAAATTTGAAAATTGTATAAGGAACTGCTGCCATGTCTCTTACTTGCTCCTTGAGTAAAATTAGCTTATTTTTAGAAAAATTGACTGCCAACTACCAGGCAGCTCTATCTTAGATTTTGTTAATTCTGCTTTAATATTTCTCTCCTCAGACTATTAGTATAGTGGCCACATACTGCTGGAATCTACCCAGATAAATAAAAATGGTGTGCGGTGCCAAGTACTGCATGTTGTTTCTTCATTGCATGAAAGAAATGTATATGTACTTTAACATCAGTAGGGCTTTGCGGAGGTTTCCCACTAGGTTCTTCACGTGAATATGCATATAGTTATGCGCAGGTTCTCAACTTTTCAAATGGTATTGAATCTTGGAAGTTGCACTGATGTATGTAAGTGAACTGTCTTTTCCAATTTTGTTTCTCCTTTAGGATTTTTTTCATTACTGTGGACATACTGAGCTTATTTGATTGTAGCATTTCTTCCTCCTTAAACATTAGCATAAGACTAAACATGTTGGATATCCCTGACAAGACCACTGGACAAATAAGATAATAAACACTGCTTCTGTTTGCTAGTCAATCATGAGACTTCTCACATTTCAGGAATTTCACCCACTCTTGAATTTCATTTAAAAAAAAAAAAAACCAAAAAGGCAACAAAATTTATCATTAATTGTTCTCCAATTGCAGGAACTACCTAGTTTGCCATCTACAAGAAAAGTGTTTTTCCTTTTTTATTTTCTTAGTCTACTGTAGCATGTACCAGCACACTTTCTCTTGACATCTGTAACACTACTACAGAATTGACTCAAAGCCTGATGATAACTCAGTGTTCATATTTTTATAACATTCTGCATCAAATAAAGTTCGTATGGTATAAAGAAATATGCTGTCCTGGTAGGATGATGTCTTTTTTCTAAAGTAATCTTATTAACAGTAACTTAATGACATGCAAAACAGTAATGTGGAGGTGGAAGAGGTGCAGAGGAGATAGTGTATGTTACTGTGGCTGGAAATGTCTGAAGGAGTCTGGGTATATGTGGGTTTTTGACTTCTTCTCTTTGAGAGAGAAGATAGATTCTGTTGGGCTCTGCGTTCAGGAAGTTTGAAGCTATGATTTTGTAGAGGATGGTGAAGTCTCTGGGAAGAAGTGAAATGGTGAAACAAAATGCTGGCAGTTAGGTGGATGAAATTATCAAGAATTTCCCATCAGACAATTTAAATAGAATTTGAGTCCTTGTTTTGCTTATGTTTTCTTCAAGCTCTCTGGCCAAGTTATGCTTTCACCTGCATATGCAGGGACCTTTTTTTTTTTAATTTTATTTTTTAATTCAGTTTAGTCCTTAGGAGAAATGGTTCTGAAAAGTTTTCATTCAGAAGTCCTTTCATGACCTTTAAAACTCATAGAGAAACATAGATAGAATATTAATCCCTGAATTGCTGCAGTAGTCTTTGAATGAGGGGTTTTATCCAGAATATGACTTTGTTTTTACTGCTGATGCTTTAAGCTTTCCTCAGGAAATAATTGATGTATTATGCCCTATCTGAACTGGCTATTCTTACAAGGACATATAATGTATTTGCCAAAATGGAGTAAAAGTCCAATATTTTGTTCCATTTGATTGTATTGATACAGTGAAAATGTAGCTGAAGGTTTTTTTTTTTTTTTAATTCTTTCCTTAGATCCTGTTGTTTCTTTGAGGCATTTCAGTACTTAGAGGGTAATCTAGAGAGTCACCACTACATAGAGTCTGGGGAAACACTGAGAAGGGAAAGTTTCTGGTTGAAAAAATGTCATACATACTGACACTATTCAAAGGAAGGGTCTGTTAGATCATGTAAGAAACAGACTACAGGAAAAAATGCTCTCCAAATATAAGTACCCCTCAGAACTTGGAAGGAGGAATCATATCTACCTCCACTTGTCCCCAGTGAATCAATTCTTTATTCTGCTCGTCAAGGGATCATGGAAGAGCAGTTTCTCATTTGGGTCTTGGAATTGCTCCAAATTTAATAGCAGCTCCAAATGAAAATATTTCAGAACGTCAGCAGAAAAATACTACTACTCTGAAGTGATGTTTTTTCTTTTGGACTATTCAGTTGTTTTCCATTGCTGTGAAAAAAGCCTGATCATTAAAAGGAGGGGATTAGAGGAAAAGGCAAGTGAAAAAGACTCTAACTTTTTAAAAATTAATTTGGAAGACAGGAGAAAAAAAAGACAAGAACTAAGCATGTTATGAAGAGTGTATGTTTTCTGCAGTGTTCAAACAGTCTTCCAAGAGGATGTCCTCAGGAGGCCATTATGCTTGCAAGTGAGGAACAACATCTGGATCTTGCTATCTCCCCAGCAGAGCTTCACCTTCAGGACTGCTACAGGGATATGGGGAGGTGAATGGAGAGGCAGTCTAGCAGGGCCTCCTGAGTAACCTTGGAAACAGTCCCTGAGCCTCTCTGTTCCTTACAAATCCTTAGTGTACTTGAGCCTGGTGTAGTAAGTCTCACAGTTTTCTTTAGCTGCTGAAATGACAGCTGATTATTTCTTAATAAAGGAGATGTTTCTAGGCAATAGGTTTGACTCAGGTGAGACTGCAAATTTTTATCAGGATCTCATCCTTGTCTGGGAAGAAACTTAATTACTGCTGAAGCATGTGGAAAAAGCAAGGGCAATATTTCCATATGAATCATGACTGCTGGGTCCTGGCCACGACAGTGGCTTTTCTGCTCCAGTCCAGAACAAACAGGCAGGTTTGTGAAAAGCCCTTCAGCTCTATGAAAATACAATGTGTGCAACAGAAAAAGTCCTGCACGGAAAAGCCTATCTTGCTGCTAGGACCGAAGTAAGTGTTCTTGTGTGGAGCAACAGCCCCCTTCTTTTTCTCACAGCACAGCCCATACCACAGACTCTGTGCTACCAGAAAAACTCTCATTTTTTCCCTTCTGTACAAGGGACTTCATTTTAGGGTAACAGTTAGCCCTTGCTGATGATTCCTGTGTTCGATAGAGATAATATTTGATATTACAAAAATGAAATCATTCCTTTCTGCATTCAGATTTATTACTTTTCCAAGGAAGCTGGAACACACTTTTTAAAATTCTTCTATCAAATGTGAAAATTTATCATGATTACAGCTAGTGCATGGAATTTGTTATTAACAAGACATCATTGAAACAATGAAGTCAAGATACTGTTCATTAGGATGCAACCCGAATACTTTGCAAGGCACAGATAAAGGGTTCAAATGTAAAAATAGACTTGTATTTTTTGTTTTAAAATATTCTTATTTTAAAATGTTTCTTTGTTTTAAGGTGTTTTCGTGGAAAAACAGTCATTTTTTTCTTATATCATAGTTTCTCTTGCTGTACTGTAACTGATTATGCATGACTTTAAAAGCATGATATTGCATATAATATTTGGCTTGAGCTGATTTTTCCAGTCTAGTGTTACAGAACCGTTAAGAAGAGGGGTCTCCATCCGCATTTGATCAAAGCAGAAAATTGACAGAAACTCCAAGCAACAAAAAAAATGTTTTCTACCAGGTTAGCAGTTCTAGTTGGGTCAGTGAAAAATTCAGAGCTGGTGCAAAAGTGCAGATAGGATTGCTTGCCCAAAGATAAAGATAGAAAAGAAGTCTGTTTTTTCTCTTTTTTTGTTTGTCTCAGTCTTAAGTATCTGATTACTTTTCCCTCACAGCCACAGGTCCCTAACCTTCAAAGAGAAAATGCACACCTTTGAGTATCATAAATAGCATGAGAGTTGCTTAAAACAGATCTATGGTATGTATAAATACCCCTAGCTATGGATGAAGGTTTGTCTACAATATCAGTAGAAGGTGAGTGTACTAACGCTGGGCAGACATGAAACTTCTTGTATAGTGAGTTACAAAGCTTGCTTGCACTCTTCACCTATGATCCTACTTGTTAATCCTATTAACAGACCTTTGAGGTAAGCACTCAGAATTACAAATGCTTGCAATTTTACTTTGAGTTTTGTGATGTTTACTCTTCTTCTCACTGCCCCAAATGTATGTGAATCTTATCCTTCCTTTAGAAGGAAAAGAGAAACTTTGAAAAATCTTGAAACAAGGAACAAAAGGAAAATGTCTTGCCATTTATCATCTTACAAATTCTTTTCATTCTGGAACATTTGGGGTGATTCATTGCTTAAATCAGGTGACAATGGTAAGATTCCCTTGAGCACAAGGTGAAACATGCAACGGAGTTGTGAAGTCTTATCCTTAAAAAACAGTTCCATTACAGCACATGGCTGCCTGGATGAAGGTTACATTTTTAGAAGAGCTGCGAGAGTATGAGGACTTTCTTGTGCCGCTGGTCCAAAATGACCAACAGGAGAGTGCTATCTGGAACACTTCCACATTTTCCTTACTTGTTGTTGCTGGACCTCGCCTGTTCTGTCTTCTTTTCATATTTTCTGTCCTAAAAGGCTTTCCATCCCATTTCTCATCCTCTCCTCCAACTTAGCACACATAATCACCTCTAGTCAAGCAGGCTGACATATCTTAGCAGTGCCAGTGGATTTCTTGTCTTTGGTGTTTTGGTGCACTCCTTCCCACTGGAATGGCTCACAAGGTTCTCACCTGTGGACACCAATTATTTCAGCATATTCGTGTGTATGGCCACTTACTTGGTACTGACTAATACACTGTGCAAAAAAAAAACAAAAAAAAAACAACCCAAGCAGACAGTGTGTAAGGTATCCTTGAATAAGAAAGATTTATTAAGAGATCATCTGAAGAGAGAAGGGAGGAAATAGTGTGTGGCCTTCTTCATTTGCCAGGAACTGATGCGCAATATACAAGGAACTGCAAGACTCAGTTTTGACAAATTCTGTCGAAATGTTGCCTATTTCCTGTTGGCTCATGCATGGTACTAAAAAGCATGTATGTTGCAGAAATAAAATAAACCCCTAAGCTCTGCAGAGTTTGCACTGAAGTAGAAGTTCGGCCATAATCAAGCTGTTTAAAGAAATTATTGAATATATTCAATGTATCTGGTGTCTTGTTGCTGTGGGATCACTGTCTTTTCTTTATGGAAAAATATTATTACAGTAGCCGCTTTCTGAACTTTTCAGTAAATATTAGTGGTAGAATTGTAATTTCTCTATTATATGAACAATGCTTGTGTGCAACAAATGGGAAGCAGAGACCCTCTGTGAGAACATCTTGTCTTCCAGCTTTTTATTTGCTCTTTTCTCTTTAATTTATGAAGCAAGTCAGTAATGGACTGTGGCATTTATCGACACGTTAATAACAGTTCCAAAAGGTGTTAAATGACTTAGCAGTGAGTTTTCTCACAGATAGAAAGAGGTTCCTATGGGTTTACTTTCATCCATTTAATTCTATTTCTAATAAGCTTGTTGTAAAAACTCAAGGAGAAGCAGTGCCGTATTGTTCTTCTCACATTATTAGATGCTTCGCAACAGGAAAAAAAGTAACATTTCTGGAAATAAAAAAGAAAAAGAAAAGAGTAATTCAGGACACATGTTAAAACCTACAAAAGATCTTTGTAGTCACTGTGCATGGCCTGCCTGTTTTATGAATCAACTGCAGGGAGCTACAGGAGAGACTCTTCTTGTAAAAAGAGAATTAAAGCTTTTTTTGATAAATTTTTTTGTGATCACAAAGATCTTCAGCTGGTTCCAGAGAGTATTGTCCTTTTTTTAGTCACTACAGATGCACTCGCTTGTAGCAGTCTGTGATATGACACTTTTCAGTTTAAGGACCTGGATATTAAGAGCTCATGGAATATCACCAGCTGTGCTTATAGCTTTTGCACCTCAACTGTATCGATAGTGATAATTTTTCAATGATGGCAAACAGGGCTTTGCTGAAATGGATTGTTGACTTCAGAGAGAAGGACCAAATGCTCTGGATGAACTTGCTTAATTAATAAACAGAGCGTGTATCAGTCTGACTAGAACTTGGGACTGCACAGCACAAGCATTTTGTGTTTTGATTTCTTTATTCTTGAATTTTCACAGAGAAGTAAAATAAGGCTTTCACCACCTGCGTTTGTTCACACTTAGCTTGAAAAGGCTGCTAGAGAGTGGAAAATACACCTTTCTCTTTTAGAAGGCTTATTGTATCTGTTCAGTGAAAAAGTTTAAAATATTAATTGTGTCAATATATGTGATGTATATCACTTTTACTTATAACAAGCAAAGATTAAGTGGAATTGTTAGGAAACAAATTATCAGATTTTCTGCCAATAATCAGTAGTTATTCCAGCCAGCCAAATGACTCTCCATGCAGTTACATACGGACTCCTCCAAAGGTTACTCAAAGGCCTATCTTCTTATTCTGCAAAATTTGACATATTCAGAAAGTCATTCTGCTCCTTGCTTTCCAAGCATCATTTGCTGCCTTCTTTCCTTGGCAGTGTAGCACTTCTTGATGAGTGGCGTATCTTCTAGCTGATGAGGTGAGGATTGGAACAAGATCCAAATTCTGTGCTCAGGGGGAAGTCTGAATAAAAGCATTTGGTCCAGAGGGATGAAATGCTTGAGCCAGGTGCTGGGACAGCCTGATAGCAGCAGTCCAGCAGCCCTTTTTTCTCCTTGCAAATAGGATGCTCTGCTATAGATTTCCCCATTGGGGTTCCTTCTGCCTGTTCAAAAGCTCGCAGTTAATTATTATATTCCGCTTAAGGAATGGTGTGTGTGTATGTAGCCTGTACACAGTGTCTTTGCTGCAGAAATATCCCAGCTCCAGTCAAAGCATGACCTAGGTATTGGATGTCTGCCTCTGGGCTCTGTCACACTTGTTCCCCTGAGCCCAGCGTAAGGATCTCATGACTGAGAGACAGTGGTCTTAGCTTGGCCTGACCCAGCAGAACAGGCAGGCTTAACTTCCTTCCCAGGTCAGGATCGATTCCTGAAAAAGCAAAAGTCTTCGCTCTTAGGGCTTACCTGGGCAAAGCACTCTCTGAATTGAATGGTACCGCCTGCGCAGAGAACTCCAGTCATGTGCCCAAGCTGCTTGTGCAATAACACTTTCAGACAATGCTAAAACGTCAGGTGGTGGGTATTCTGATGAATTTGCTGAATCCTGATGGATGTATCTATTGGGTGCTCTCCAGGCAGCAACATCTTGCGATGCATTCACCTCTGAAATGGGGCAATTAGTTCTGCACATACCAAGTCACATGGAAAAGCCTTGGTTTCAAATGAAATGTGCCTGTGTCTGGGCACACAATAGAGTGCCTTCTCTCCCTTGAAGTTGCACACCACATTATGCTTGTACAGATTTTTGTTAGCGGCAATATTCTGCAAATAAATGCTTACTGTTTAACTAAAAATGTTCATTTTGACTTGGGGTGGAGGGCACTCAAAGACTGGCAAATAAAGTGTTGAAAGCATTCTAACATTCCCCTTACCACCACCTCTGCAGGCAGCTGGAACTGCCTGCGCTCAGGCTTTGGCTGAGTTGGGGTCCAGTCTTTCCATCAGCTCGTTGTAATCATGAAGTTTAGAACTACCTGGAGGAGATGTGAGAAATGTGGAAGGTCTTGCAGTAGCCAAGGGAGAAACAAGAAGATTCATGCTAAGCACATGTTTCTCTAGTTGTTTGGGAAATGAAAATTCTAATGTGTTTAGGCTCCTGGAAATCACTGGAGATATTAGAAAAAAAAAAAAAGTGGAAGGGAGGGAAACAATGAAGAAAATGTGGAGGTTTTCTAAGAATCTGACCTTGTCATCTTGTCATCTCCTGATTGCATGCTGCAGATAAGTGGGCTCTAACAGAGGTGTCATCTTCTTTGTAAATCATGTAATTTGAAGCTGTCTTTCCCTCTATCACAGTGAGCAAGGCATGCAATTCATTCTTTTGTTTGGACAGTTGGTCTTCTAATTAAGAAGCAGGTGACTGTTTCTGCACCAAATGGTTCTTCTTTTGTTTATCTTTCTACTCCCTGTGAGATCAATACATATTGAAATGGGATATGTCTGTGTCCAAGTAGGAGGGCAAGTAACGCTGGAAGTGAGGGAACAGTTAAGGGAAATAGGGCAGTTGGCAAATAAGCTCATCCTTAATGTCTATAAGATGCAGAAAGATACAGCAAACTGGATTGTACCTCCATGGCTGAGCTGCTGACCACTACAATCCAGATGACTTTGGCATTGGTCTTATTTGACTTCGTGGACATGGCTATACATTATTTGTGTGTATGGATGTACACCAGCGATCAAAACAAATGTAATGAGAGTTCATAAATAATGCATTCTGATCTTACTGAAGGCAGTAACATGCTGTGCCCATATTAACTGTTCCACAGGTGTGAAGTGATGCTGTGTGGGTATTCTTGCTGGAAAGTGATTATGTGATATCTCTGGAAATGTCTACTGTAAATATGATGCAAATAAACATTTATATATATATATATTCTAAATTCTGAAAAATTCCCTAACGATTGTCATATTACTAGAGGTCAAAGTATGTTTGTAAGTGAGACATTCTTGTCTTAGAGGAAAACCTGTTGTTCCACAGATACTACTTGACTTGCCTATGAGCAACAGAAAGAGCTTGGGCAGTGTAAACTACCTTTCCTTCAGAGAAATGTGTTGTTCCAGCCAGCATTAGTGATCAGGGATGGGTTTCACTACACCTTCATCCAGGAGATATGAATTCACTAGTGGAAGATGGAAACACAACAGTTTGTATGTGTCTTGGTCCTGCTCTCCGAAGGCACATTTCTCTTGTCTCCCCTACAATTCAGATATACAAAGAAATCCATTGTGTTCTGGTCATAAATCAACACAGATTAGTATTAAAGAGCCATACCAGGAAGAAAGCTTTCCTGTCATACTTAATACCGTTCACTGAAACCACTCTGTAATTCATTATTTTCCTTTGTCTGTCATTGTCTTTCACCGCACCATCTGCTTTACATGAATGTTGTTTAATGTGATAATACTTTCTTCTGACCAGTGGAAGGGTGTCACCTAGGCTGAGATACTGATTCAAGAATTACTGAAAGCTCATAGGGTGTGTCATCACAGAACAATATGAATGAGAACAAAGAGCCCTTCTAAACTAGCAAACAAGTCACCTCTCCCTCCTGACTCTGTATGTTCAAAAAAGCAGCACTGAAAGCCCAAATTAAATTTGAAAGCGGTGGAGCAGGAGGAGAGAAGTGTATTGCTTAGGGCAGATGCTATGGCATGTATGATCTGTAAAAGTCCTCTTTCTGCAGAAGCATTTGAACAACGGGGAGTATTGGGGGCAAATGAAATATCTTGAATTTCGTGCAGGCTCAAGTAAAACACAATTTTATTTGAAACAATTTTTTGTGACTTAATTTTATGACTTTTTATTTCTCCTTTGAGGAATATTAACAGAGCAGAATTCTCACGGAACAATAGGATAGATGCAGTATGGACAGCTTTTGGGGACATTTTTTAGCTGTTGTATATGTACAAGAAAGTTTAGTACAAACTGCATTATCTTCTCCAGCTCTGTATGCTAATACAGCAGACAAAGTTTCAGAAGTAAAATCCTTCCTTTGATATGAAGTCTAGAAATTCAGTTCCAAAAGGGGATTAAAGAAAATAATTGAACATTATGCAAAGACAAATCTAATTTTGGAATGACAATAGCAAACTATTAAAAGTATATCAACTTTAATAAAAATTAAAATAGAGCTGGGAGGAAGTTCTTGCATGACTTTCTGACTCTCTGTGAACACCAAGGTTTCCATCTGTTCTCTTATCACCAATCCCTTGCTTGTTGTGAGCACTTGGCCAGGAAGGCACCAAGTGTTGCTCGCTGCAGGAGAAACTGACAATTTCCAGACCATCAGATTTTATTCCACACAGGGAGACTTAACAGATCTCTAAGTGCAGGGATGTTCAAGGGACGTTTTCAAATCGCCTGCTGATCTCTTTAGTGAGCTGTACAGTGCAGGAAAAATGGCAGCATAAAATTAAGTTATGAGATAGTCAGTCTGAAACTGCCTGTAAACAAATGGAAATTAAGTGATCTTAATTGTCTTGAAAAGAAAGAACATCATATTTCCTTTTAGAGGCTTCCAAAGCTGTTCATTTCTCCATCTTGTTGGCTTCAGTTCCACACTGAAAAAGCAGAATGAAAGTTTGCATTCCTCACTCTCACTTCATTGCTCAAATGTGCATAGGGATGGAAAGGTCTAGCTTGCAGCAGCAGCAAAAGGGAGTCATGCTTGGCCACAGGCTCTAGATACTGCTCCAAATTAACAGTGAATAGAGGGAATCAGAACTAGGAATGAGGATGTACTCCTTATTAGCATAGTGAAAGTACATTGTATGGATCACACGTAAGAGTTAAAAATAGAAGAAAGAAATACAACAAGGAATAAGATTAAGAAGTTGAAAGAGAAAGCACAGAGACCGAGGTAAGCATGCAACAGGCAGATTCAGTGAGAAGTCAGAGGTAAAATAATATCAGTCTTTCTAGATTTAAATTAAACTACCAAGAGTAACCCAAAGCTCAAACCTTCTGTGGTAAGCGGCTGAGGTCAGGTTCACGTATTTGCTGTAGTTTTTTGAGTGCTTTCCTGAGGTGATATAAACCCACATATATCCTTGGAGCCTGTTTTGTTGGCTGCAGAATCAATGCAGGTTCCTGTTAAATGTCTTCTTTGAGAGTACTATTTGGAGAATGTGCTTCTGTCCTTCCCCAGTATGCATTGAGCCAGGCCTCCATGCCTCTCATAACAATTAACTGATGTGACCACAATCTGTTGTTCCTTTAAAAGAAGTGATTTTGAAAAAGACACTTAGAAGCATTTGAAGTAACTAAACCCACAAAATTGCTAATGGTACTTGCAAACACTTATTTTCAATTGCCTGTATGTTATTCAAGGCAAGAAAAAAATAATGCTGAGGAATTATAGCTTTCATTAAGACCAAGTGTTGAAGACACTTTTTAAAACTATACAAGTTTATAGTGAAAGTATGTTCATTAATTCTTAATTTTGATTGCAGTTACCATGCTGCCATATTACTACATCAAGCATTGTTTCATTTCAATAAGCTACTTCAGGAGATAATTGCCAAGATTAGAAACAAGCAGCTCTAACACAACAGAAAACACTGTGTTTTGCCTCTGCCTAGTGATTTCCTTTGTACCGCATTTCCTCTTGAAAAAGATTTTACCACCAAAATGAACACTCACTCATTTTCCAAACATAGTTTCAGTCAGATATTTGTTGTGCAGATTTTGCCTGGTTTTCTTATTAGTCATTTCTGCAGACTTCTACTTGTTTTACGTCATCTGAGTTCCTTCATCAGTGAGATTTCAATAGCTCCATTGAATATAGCTGAAAAATCCATGCAAAACAATAACCCAGTCCTGAGTCCTTGTGAACCTGGACAGCAGCTTGCCTGCAAATCCAGCTAGTGCTAATGAATTTCAGGGATAAATAGCAAGAAAAACATAGTGCACAGTACTAACTCATCCTTTGACCAGGTTTCCTGGGTACAAAAATAGTCACTTCAAGGAGAAGTTGGTTCTTCTGTACTGATCTCTGAAGAAAAACAGTTGTTCGCTCACCTACTGATCAACTACCGTGTCCCTTGATTTATGTCTTGTGGGGGATTCTCTGTCCTGGCCACCAGCTGTTACTGTCATCAGCTACCTCAGTGGTGTACTTTCTGGAAAGCCAAATTAATACAGTTTGGTTTCCGGATAACCACAGAATCTGAATATTGAGCTGGGGTGGCTGCACCTTTTTATCCTTCTACTGAGTTGGCTTTTGTTTTTTCCTTATGCTGGCTATTTACAAATAAGAGCAGCCTCTCTAACTATGTAGCTTATTTGCAGTGATTTAAGAATAGAAGAATTTGCTTTATGAGCATGACCACTGCATCTGTGAAATTAAGGCAGGTCTCAAACAGACTGCTACACTGACTACCGGCCTCAGCCCTGCTGGAGGGTAGGGGGTGAGGGGTGAGCTGGGAGGTGAGGGGCACAGCAGCACATGGCAAGAGCAAAGGCTCTGAGGTGTAGGTGACTTCTACATCTGCTTCAGCATGCAGAACAAAATTCAGTAGAATTACTGGGGACACCACTACATTCAGTCCTATGGAGAAGCCCCAGAGTCAAGAGCTTCTGTTTATATCCTATCCAAGCCTAGAAGTCCATGCTGGGCTTGCAGGGACAGAGGCTACTGAGGCTCTTCTGCTGAGCAGAACTATGCAGAGACTGTGAGGCTAGGGCTGATGTAGTAATTGAAGAAGTCAGAAGAGCCTCCTAGACACTCTTACATTTGTAGTATTTGAAGGTCTTTCTATCTGCCTAATCACTTTCCTCAGTATTTCTTTATGACTGCCATTGTGACCATCACTAGCTTGGCAACTGACTCACGTTTTGGGGAGCAATGTTGTGTGCACCAGCTCTAACAAAGAGGACTTCGACATGTACTAAATGGTCAAACATGAACACTGGAACAAAATGGTACTTTCAGAGAAGACAAGCTTCTCTGTGATGCCACCTCATAAAGAAAATCTGTTCTGATATTTTGCAACAAATGTAATATTTAGTACATGTAAATGTTTAATACATTTACATGTATGAAAAATTAAGTGCTAGGTTTTGGTGGGTGCTGCTGCAGATCCTGCCCTGCAGGTAATGGGCCATACCATTTGGGCTGCAGTGTGATGGGCTCCTGTGTAAAGCTAAGCAGAGCAGCCAAAGTGAAGCACAAGAAGTTAGTTGTGGCACAGTGTGTCAGGGGCACTGGTAGTCCAGGGGGTAGCTTACAGTGAGAACATGCATGAGGAGAGGTAAACAGCACTGAATTATTTTTTGTTGGCAAAAGAATGAGCTTGTGAAACTCATAAGCTGTGCAGTATTGTTCCCAGGAAATCAGAATCTGTCATGGTCTAGTCAGTCCCCTCCAAAACTTGAAAGGAGAAGAATGAGCTAAATTTCATTTTAAACAATCTCTTGTGAATTGTTTAACCAAACACTTGTGCTTTGATATTACTGTACAATTGACTAATATTACTGTTTCATACAGACTCACAGATAATTAATTTTGTTCCTGTGGTAAAGAGACTGAAATTTTTGGAAAGGGAATTTACAAAGTTTTTTAAATGAAATAATGTCTGTCACATACAAAAATGGTTTGCCTACTCTTCTGTCTCCCTTACTAATTTATCTGAGTATAAACACATTTTACTGTACCTTACCTGCAAATATCTAGCACAGCTATATCTACCTTATCTTGCTTCTTCTCTTTGATCATACTTTCCTGAGTAAGAGCTCAGCTGTCTTTGCTATTGCCTTTTGATTAATTGGTAGAAGATGACTTTTATGACTTGTTTTCATTATATTTGTTGCTATGCAATGAATAAAAAAAAAGAGCGTGTATGTATTCAGAATGTGAGCCAGCCAACAAAGTAGATAAGGATGGAGAGAAGAGAGTGAAACAAGGGGCTATTGATATGTACTGTTGAATACATAATGACATGAAGCTTGAGGAAATAGCAGAGGATTCAAAACAGAGGACAGAAATACTAATTAAAGCATTGATCCCTTTTTTACTTTATTTACTCTTGTCAAAAATTATCAAATATATCCTCATTCCATATATTTATTGCATTGATAAATACCGACACATTTTGGAACCATTACTGGAAGTGTAGTTTCTTACAGCAGACCAAATGCAAAAGCCTTTTAAAGCAGTAACAAGTAGCATTCAGGTGCACACACAGCTTTCAGACTGTGGTTAAGCATAAATTATAAAGTGCTCAGTCCTGAATCATCTGATATCTCTTGAAGTCTTGAGGGATTTTCACCATCGGTTGTATTGACAGCAGAATTGGACTGCCAAGAAAACTTTGGCACTACTAAATATTTGCCTCTGATGTTTGTTAATTCTTTTGCATTTTTTTTATACAAGAGGATCCCATGAAAAATATCCTCTGAAGCATATATAATCAGGGTTGTGTCTCTAATCAGACAGATTTGATCAGTTCTGGGGAAAGTATCCTACAAACCCAAGCTTTTAGATCATTTTCAAAATAATTTTTATTTCACTAGTTGCTCTCATTAATCATCAATATTTGATAACTAAGTTTATAGAAATGGATTCATATAGGTCATTTACTACCTACTGAGCAACCTTCTGTCTGCTTTCAAATGATAGTTTGCTTGTAGGTATCTTGAAATATATTGCCTGTCGCTTGGTTGGATTTCCGATGGTTGCTTTGCAGAAGATGACAAAAACTAAATGAAAATTATAAAGATGAAACACTGAGTGTGAAACCACACACATCCAGCATCTGTTTGGAGGCACCTCTTTTGTTTTACCATTTATAGGAAGTCCACAAATGTAAGGGTGGTGAGGACTACATCCTGTTTTTTTCCCCTTATTAGCTAGGCTCAATAAATTCCTTGTAATGGCGACTAGTGTCACATTGATCACAGCTGACCTTTAATCCAGCTGCTCAGCAGGCAGACAGATGAGTATCTCTTGAGAGGGCCAAATGGCAAGCTATTCTTGTATTAGGGCATGTTTTCCTTATCTGCTATGTCCTTTTATAGAGAATCATTACAGTGATAAGGAACAAGGTTCCCAATTGATACCCTTGTCTTCTAAATAAACGAGATTAATTAACATGTGGGATGAATTTTCCAACATTACTGCAAGCATAACTGTTTTTTCTGTCATCTGTACTGTGACTACACTATTAGAGTTTAGAGTGTAAGTTCTGTTTCTGCTGGGGGAATAGAATATGGATAGACTAACCAGTGGATTACTTATAATTTTAATGTTACATTATCAACAAGTAAATGAGCTCCTAAAGGAGCTTGAGAAATGCAGGTCTCCCAAGGACTGCGTCCATGTGGTGGCATGGGAGGATTTTGCCCCACTGGCTTTAGCGTTCCTTCTAAAAGGTTTTGTTTAATGGACACTGAACACATTCATGGGAAACTATGCTCTGATGAGGCAGTGTCTGCATGTCTGACAAGGCTGTTACCAGTTTTCTCTTGCCTGCCTCCTTCAGTCATCAGAGTCCCCATCAGTTCAAATGCAAGTGTACTCTCATTCATTCAGTATACCATAGAATTGAGAAGGGAAGAAGGCTTAGTTTCTCCTTTCTGCTGACACACGACTATTTATTCTCTACACATCAACAAGTTTTCTCCAAAATTTCAGCTGAATTAAAACAACCTGGTTTAAACCAAAGCTGGGCAAGGACAGTATCTATTTCTTTTATTTTTATTACTGTACAAGATACAATCTCAAACATATGTGTCTTCTATTTGCAAATGTTCAGGCAAATAATGTTTAATAGCCAAAATTCTATTAGAGAAAGACAAAAGGTGAAAAAAATGATTGGCCCATTGCAATTTCACCAGTAACTAGAAAGATGTGGGCCCAGATCCTCCAAGAATATACTATCAAAATCCCAATAAGATTGTATTCATCTGGTTGGATAAAAAATACATGTCACGATTTATGTGACCTTCTAGAATGTGTCAAGACTGACTAAGCATTTTATAGTCAAGTATTTAAAACTTGTATCCGATTGTACTTATTTCAAACCTTGAAAAAAATATTTTTGTGAAGCCACATATGCACATGTGAAAAGTCTCTTTAAAAATGGTCCTTATCTGAGTAGAAATGTGGCTTCATTTATAAATTTGTAAGATATTGGTGTTGAACTCCACTTAAAACGGTGCCTAAACAGGTCTTCAAACCATAACATTAGAAATAGTAAATAATATGGAAATGGCAGTGGGAAGAATTCCATTAATAATATGCCTTCCAGTTTTCTGATGGTTCATTCAAGGCCCTGGCTATAACAATAATGTCAGTATTTGTGCATTTAGTTCTAGCAATCATAAGGAAAATATGTAACCATTTTTACAGGCTCTTTGAACCCAACTCCATCCTCTCTGACCATGCTTAAAAATCAGCAGTACAGCAGTCTAGCAATCAAGGGTAGTATTGGTCAAGCTCCACATGCCGAGCATTTTTTCTGTTGGTATCTTTGGACTGCTCTTTGGTCTTTTGCCCATGGATGTTGTGACAGGGGTATATCTGTGTCTGTTCATGATAGCTATGTACCCACCTCCTGTGGAACCAATATGACAGAGCCAGAAAGAGGTTCTGGCTCTGCTGCAGCGCAGGGACACATATGCCCACATGCAGCCCTGCAGAGGCAGTGCTGCTGCCTCAGAGTGCAGTGTGGCTCTGTCCTTCCTCCTGGAACACTGCAGAGATCCTACAGCCTCTTGTAGTTGGAAGGGGGGGTTTCAGCACCTGTAGCCTCCCTGTCTCCCT
This sequence comes from Numida meleagris, assembly GCF_002078875.1. Lineage (NCBI taxonomy): Eukaryota > Metazoa > Chordata > Aves > Galliformes > Numididae > Numida > Numida meleagris. Next base: position 37,405,445 of record NC_034438.1, on the reverse strand, counting down.
GTCTTCAGTTTATTTTCAGCTTGACACTACCCAAAAGGATTGATGGGGAGTAGCCTTGGTGTCTTTAGGGAGACAGCTGGGAATGACTGCCTGGCCTTCTTCTCAAATTAGTCCATAGATATTTGAAATTAAGGTAGTCTAAGTAATTTACCTGGTCTTGAATTAGCTTTTCTGTATCTCAGATCAGAAAGACTTTAAGTTAGTCTGTAGAATCAAGCCTTTGTTCCTTGCTGATGAGAAACAAAATCTTTCAAGGGCTATTAAATCCTGGGTTTTCTTTCTTTATATTGTGTTTGAACAAGGTGTTACTGTAACTCTGGCTCAGTGGGGGAGAAGGAGGAAATTGGTGTTTTCAGCACTCTGTGTCCTGTCTCTGAGGTGTTGGTGGAGGTGTCATGTTGGTATGCTTGTTGGTAACACAATGCGTAAAGGTACCAGCTATTCACACAGCTGTAACCTTCTGTTAGGATTTTCCTTGTCACCAGGATTTCTCTAATCCTAATAGGCAATGCCAACCCTAAATTTAACGACAAAATCAAAAACAAACATGCAAACAAACTCAAAAGCAAGCAAACAAAACCAAACTGATCCCATTGGGACATTCTTGGCATGTCCATTGATTGCAATGTGCTAAGCAGAGATGATGTTGGTTAACAAAGAAGCGAGAGCCTTCATGTCAAGGGGACAGCTTCCTGTCATTGTTCCTCAGAGCACTACGAGACTGAGATGGATATAATTAGGCAGTGATGGTTTCTGGGGAAATATGAGGTGAAGCTGCTCTGAAAGTGTAACATTACTGAACCACCAGCCAGGGACTGCTGTGCTGGCAGTGTGCTATATGCATTTCTCATAGGGCATAGAAGTTATTTCCCTAGAAGGGCTAAATTCTTCAGTATTGAAACTGCATGGGAGAAGCAGCCTGTGGATGTGCATTGAAAACACTCTCTTATTCTTTTTTGCAGAATCCATAAGATTTCCTGTGGTGAACTTGAGTCAGACTGTGTGATTTGCATTCTCTTCCCTTCAAAACAGTTTAATTTTTTTACACAACATTTAATATTTCATTATTTCTAGTGGATAAAAGGAAAGTTTACTATGAAAAAAAACTGATAATGTATAACTTCTCTCCAAGTCACTTCTGCCTGCTTCAAAAATGAATGGCTCTGATATCTTCAGAGACCAGATTTTTGTATTTGTTTGCAGAAGAATAGAAAGTACATTTTTAGTAAAGATCCTGTGATGAATAGGTGGCTCAAAAATAGCATTCTAAAGCATGTTTCTGTGCTGTCAGAGCAGAGCGTGCCTAGTAATTTGCCTATATAAACAGCGTAAGAGCAAAAGGCCTATTGTAAAACTGATCTTATTTTTAGAGGTAGATTTTATTATTCCCTTTAACTTCCTTTCCCACCAACAGCTTGCTTTCACTGCAAAACAAGACCACAACAGCAAACACATACCATCTGATGCCAAATAGCTCCAGACTAGATACCCCACAATTCCCAATAATTCTTCCCCAGAACATGTGTGTTTTTGTGCTGGAACTTGATTTGTGAAGGCTTCAGCATTGTCCCTCTCTTGCAGTACCCCAACACAATCACATTATTATGACGCACAGAAATGCACAGCTGGATTCTGCCCTGACGTTGAACTCTGTATGTCCTTACTGATGTAAGGGGATTTATTTGTGTGGGAGTTGGGGCACAGAAGGATATTTGGTACTGAAAGTGGCCTATAATCCTGTACTCCATGCACTCACTCCTTCATCACAATAACAATGCAGATCTACACCACTGTTGCAGGAATGTGGAAAAATGCCTTCTTTACACTTTCAGTTAAACCAGCGACCCATTTTTTTTTCACAGCTGAAGCAAAGTAAACAGGGCTCATGCTGATCTTTTCCTTGAAACCTAGGTAGCCTTTCTATTTGTCCGTAACAGGTTTGCATTTGCTCAATGCCTCTGCTGGCCACCATGGACTCCTTCTGTGCCCAAACATTTCTGGGTCTTTAGGTGTTTCCTTTGGGGTCTCCAGGGAAAGGACACACCAGCTAATTTCCACCCTTGCAACCTCCTTTCACCAGTATGTTTTCCAAGATTTTGAACATTCTATCAGATGACTTTTAGTAACTCAGTTCCCTTCAACACCTGTGGATGGGAGTCAGCTATACTAAAGGAAGTCATGATACCAAGACACAAAGCAGTGCCTCTTGATCTGTCTGCTTCCCTTGCTCGAGCAAGGAGGAAGGAGGATAGCTGTTGTGATGCTTTCTTTCCACTTCTACAGTCATCTCTTTCCTACTATTGTGATGTTTCTGGTTCAGGATTTTACATGTAATATATTTCCTCCCATGCAGCACACTTCTTTTTTTCAGATGACAGGCTTTTATGGGCAGAAGCAATCCAAATGAATTCACCAGGTCCATTTCAGAAAGAAGACAGAAATCACACAAAATTTAATGATAACATGATAAAACGCACAGCTTTTTTTTTAATCTTCCTTTGCTGAAAAGTTTGTCATTGTACCAGCATAGGCATTTCTACTGCATTCAGTAATAAATGGCATTAAAAGACGTGTCTAGTTCTGTGTATAGCTGCTATTTAAATGGCTCTTATGAACACTTTTTGCCAGAATTCCTTTTACTTTGTAGTAAATTTATTGTACTAGTTCCGTAAAACTAATCATTCCTATATCAAAATAAGCGAAAGTGGCTTAGTCAGCTCATGCCTGATGTGTGACACGTATCCCAGTGCATGAAATCACTACACTTCACTCCAAATGACTGTAAATAAACAAAGCCAACTCTGGAGGCTTTCTGGAAAATCTTATGCTGGTGCCATCTCATTTATTTCATCAGTTTCCAATATATATACAGCTAAAATAATGAAGAAAATCAGCAAGATTGTTACATTAAAAAAAAATGTTTTGTTCTTTAACACATAATTTGAGCCCGTGACTTTTTCAGTGTTTTCTTCCTCATCTTTTTTTTTTTAAACTTAAGTTTGTTCTTTTGACTTCCATCATGTGCCCCTCACTTCATACACAATCATTCTGAACAATGTTTAGAGAACTTTCACTACTGCCCAGTAAATTCTTTTGAAGCGTACTTCTTCCCAGATGGTGCTTGGGGGGAATACTGTTGCTCCAATAGAACTATAAATTGATAATCAAGTTTATAGTTTAAAATGTAGAAAAGTAAAAGCTGAAAGATAGTTTCTTCAGACATGACCCATCTACGTGACTGCCACATGTTATTGAAAAAATACACGTGCCAGATAATCTTGGACCAGACTAACTATGTGTCTTTCAGTTTCTTTCTTTTTTCTACAACATATATTTATTTTTGTATTAATATATTTAGAAAGCTTACTATTCTCTTTTGTAAATTAAAATCTGACCTCAAAATTTTTTTTTAAAATGTTCCTTTGAAACACTTTGAAAAATCACTAGTTCTATTAGAAACGTAAATTTTCATTGTAATTGATTATTCATTCTCTTTATCAACGCAGTGAGCTACGAATTCTTGCAAGCACACTGGCTGAATCATAGTTTATTTTATATGTAGATGGATGCATTGTCAAGTATATATTTTTTAATCCTACATGGAGGAAGGAAATCCCTCAGTACAACAGGGATCTATGCCATAAAGTTACACTACTCCTGGATAATTGCTGCCAATCACCTGTAGGGAGTTCTGCTGTGAGCTGATTTTACTCAGGAACACCCAGAGGGGGCAGAAAATCCTTTCCTGTGGTTAGAACTGTACAGGGGAAAAATATAATGTATTTTTAATATTGGCTAATATGAGCAAGAGGTGTTGGCAAACTAATTTAAAGTCATGGGATAAAATGTGACGGTACTGGTGCAATATAGCCAGGTAGCCAATATTATGCAAATAAAAATATCCACAGAGTTTGGCTGCCAAGAACTTACTGCAAATCTCAGCTGGTGGCTGCTCTAGTAACTGAAGGATTATGGGCTTGAATTAGTGTCTTGTGTTCAGCTGAATAAACAACTATCCCCTTGGTATTTTGGCCCACAAAAAACTTCTGCTTCAGTTCTGAAACTTTCCAAATCCTCTCCAGACAAGAGTCTTGACTGTGCCTCTGAACTTTATTATATGAAAGTTTGTCTTGTTTCTTCATACTTTATAACAGTAATAAACATAACTCATCTACCTATTTACTTATAATAATGAGCATCCTTGGGATTTTATTGCTTTCTTTTAAAGACAAATATTTGCAAAAAAAACACAACTGTGATTGAAGTATATATCATAGAATATTCATTTTCACTATAAGTTTGACGGACAGGACTGATAAATGTTATCACTAACATGACACAGTCTTATGGAAACATATTCTCTTCCTGCTGGACAACAGACATACAGAATTGCAGAATCAGTTTCAAAGGGATCCAGGAGACATGTGATAGGTCACCTTCTTGCAAAGTTGATAAAGATGTGATGATCAAGTGAGAAAGTGTGGGTCTGTGGACTAAATTCTTTAATGCTGAAGTTGTTGTGATACAGAGCTGTTAATACATGGACCTGCTTGTGTTGGTGACCCACATAGCATCTGTGATTTGTGATTTTGCATTCATTCTGAAATAAAGCGAGTTCCTTCATGAAGATGCAGTAGAGTTTGGTAGGTTTTAATGGGATCTCAGAAGAGAATTTGAATGCCTACATAAATGAACTCATACAGAGTAAAAATGGAAAACATTTACCATATTGTTTACAATGATCAGAGCAACTCAGATATGAACACGAAAGATTTTGGTGCATTTCCTTGCAGTTTTCCCTTCCATCTTCCTCTGAGTAGCAATGCCTGGCCCTGTGTTGAAACTACAGGTAATCCATCTTCCAGCACTTCTCCAGAGAAACCAATATCTACCAGAGGAGACTAGCAGCAGCGGGAATTGTGGTACTGCTGCAGAGGGCAAAGGTAGGAAGGAGTTGGGTGGCTGCAGCCTGTGCTCTGGCATGCCTCAGTCACACTAGGAGCTGTTGCTGTGCTCAGCTGGTGCTAAGGACATTTCCACCCAGTGCCTCCCATGTGCCTTCCGCAGGGATGGCTTGCAGAAACAGCTTCATCTCAAGTGTGGGAGAGCACGAAAACTCCCACTGTCCACATGGGAATAGGATGCAGCTCTGTGTTGATGCTTGGTGTTGTTTTTTGGGCCTCTCACATGTTAATCCCATGGGAGAATCAGCTGCTTTAAATGTCATACCTGGTCAGTTTTCTTTAGAAAGGAGAAGATCTCTGAACATGAAGGACCACCAGTGTTGCTACATCACAAATATTTCTTATATTTCTTTTTCTTGTTGCTGGAGGGTGGGAAGAAAGAGAAAAATGTGGTTTAATATACATTCTTAGGCTGATGGATTTTGGTGGAATGGTTACTTCAAAGTGATTACTTGGAGTCCCTTGTTTCAGTGTTTCCTTATTATTCAAGTAGCAAACATAGCCTTCCAAGATGGGATCAGATTTCTGTATTGACTGATTTTGAAAGGTGGTGTGCAACAAGAGTCCTTCTCTCTCTGACACCTCTGTGCGTGTGACATTGGCATTAAGTCTGACTGTGAGAGCAGCCTGCCTGGAAAGCGCAAGCAGGATAGCATAACAACACTGCTGTCTCCTGCTCTAGGGAAACCCAAAGTGGGCTCAGTGCAAGCCTCTGAAGTGAATGGGAGTTTGCCTTATATCTATTACAGTGTAGCTTAATGAGATTTCGTATACCTAATGAGTGCAAGAGAAAAATAAATGATACTGAAAATATTTTCCATAATATCAATTTTCAGTATTTAATGTTAGTTACTCACACGCTAAGGACAGGTTATATAGTGTATTGTTGCAGGGGCAAAAGCTCATAACTTTTGCATGTCTATTAGTGACTTTAAAAAGTGATTATAGACTAAATAATTTCTCTGGGCACTGTACCTGACTGTAATAATCCAAACTGCCTGTGACTTATGATTATATTTGGCAACAATCACCAGTTCCCACTCTAGTGTGAAATTAACACCACACACTATAGCTGCAGCATTTATTGAACACAGGGAAATGATTATCGCTCTATAAACTCAAAGACATCCTCTGCTATTACTTAATTAGCATTGGTATCTGTACATAAATTAGAACAGCATTTGCAGTCAGTTCCCTCGCTACAAGCCTAACAGTCCTCACTCAACCACCTGTAATTTAAATGATAACCTCAGTCTTTGAGGGATATGCCAGTAAAAAACAAGTTTGACTTGCAACCTGGCAGAGTGCGTTACAGGATTTTTTTGAGGTTATTAATATTAGCCTTGTATATTTTCTTTTGAGGCTTTCCTAAAATGAGTTTTTGTAAAAATAAAGCTATACAAAATTCAAAATTTAATTTTGTTGATTTCTGTCTTCTTCCCACACCCAGACCCCCCTCGTCAGGAAAAAAGACTTTGCCTACTAGTGCAGTAGTTTCTGTACATAGGCAGTCATTTAACTCTACTGGAATGGAAACATTCTTCTGTTTGTTTCTTTTGAGAAAGCTTTTCACAAAGTGTCTGTTTTTACTTTGTGACTTTATAAAAGGCATTGCAGAAACTAACCTGATTTAGCTCAAACTTTTGTCCATTTGCAATAGGAATTTAGCTAGCAAACAAATGTGAGCTAAAATGGCTTGGTTGGATTTGCCTAAGAATTGCTTCATTCAGGATCTGCTGAGCATTGACCTGGGGACGGTGACATCCATCTGATGGCAGCTGGAGAGAAGGAGTGTCGTAGGATGAGCCAGTCAAAGAAAGGCTTGAGAGGGAAGCTGAGAACAGAGAAAAAGTTAATTAAAACTGTTCCCAAGGAGTTTGTTATGCATAACTACTTACCATTTCTTCTATATACATTTTTTTATACTATAAAGATACGATATTTCATTGTTTGACCCTCAGGGTAGTTTTAGACATAGCAAGAGAAGTAGCAAGTACATAATCTCTTTGGTGAATGCACCCGTGCTACTACATATTGAAAAAATCACTTGTATTGCCTGGTCTGTATTGCTTATATGTAATTTTTTACTTTTCTCTTAATGAGGAATAGATTAATATTGTATCAGTGAGTCTGGTTTATTCCTTGTTTGAAGTAACATTAGCATTCCAGGTTCTCCTTCCAGTGGAGTTAATATAGCATTTCTGCTGCATTGTCAAAGCAGGGGAATCTGAATGAAATTTTCCATTTTTAATTCCCTTAACATTAATTGAAATTACTTTTGGAACATAACTTCCAGAAAGGTTTTTATATGTACTAAGAAATGTTTCTTATTCTCCTCAGTCATGCTTCTTTATCTGCACTGTAAGGGAGAGTCTTTCCTAAACACAGGGAAAAGATGCAATTTATTATCATGATCAATTTACAAAACTTTTATAGAAAAACATAATAGATACACTAGAAATTAAACATCAAAAAATAGTGAGGGAATAATTGGCTAAATGTAGCCCAGGATAATCACTTAGCCAATTCTAACAATAGTAAACAGGAGAATGTGTTTGTATCTTCTGCATGCATTTTTCCTTAAAAAATTGCTTTTTCAAAACAATATTGTACGTGATGATTCTGTAGTTTGAAGAAAAAAATGAAAATACTTATGTTTTTCTCCACTTTTTTCTTCTTGCCAATAACTCAAGACATTTTTGGCTTCAGTTCCTATTTCTCCTCCTGTGCCTGACAGTCAGTGATTCATACTAATAAGCAAGGTCAGCCTGAGGTTATGTGTCGTCCCTATGAACATCAGATGAAGACCTAGCTCTACTCCCAAAGCCATGGAAATTTTGCTTCTCTGAGTCGGTCACTAGAGTTGTCCCCTGATTCCTGAGTGGATGGATCTTGCAGGGCTGACTTGGTGACTTCTGTCAAAGCAAGGGTGGGTGTGACATGGTTCTCAAAGGTAAGATGCCTTCTGAGTTTGACAGTAGGTAGGATTTGTTCCAAAAGAAATAAAGTAAGAGAAGTCGAGGGAAAAAAAAAGGTTATGTATTATCAGTAAATCTGGCTAACGATAAATGAGCACAAGATCTCAATGAACTTCAAAAATAAAATAAAAAAAGAAGTATGTTCCTGAAGAAAAAAAAAAAAGCACTGAATTACATTTTTGTCACTACAGTGTTTCATTGCACTTTGCTCTAGGCTTTCATGATAATCCAGTAGCATTTCTAAGACTGACTGTATTTTATACCATCCTTACTAAAAGTCTAGAAAATTTTATTTGTTTTGTGACGTCATTATGTTTCTGTCCAATTCTGAACTATAGACAGTGGACTGATTTTATTCATTTAGCCTCTCATGATTTGGTCAGTATTAGGTAGCTTCTATTTCAAAATACTTCTGGATAGTTACAATGGAACTCAAGGTGACAGTTTCCAAAACAACCAAAGGACCAGCAATTTTGAACTGTCCATTTGACATTTTTGCTTCTTTTTTCCCCCCAAGTTAGTGTGCTGAATTATACGTTATCTAGGTCAAGGAAACATACTAAACTTAGTCATACAACGTTTCAACTGTTGTGCAAAACACCATTCAGCATCTGAACTGATAATGTAGGGAGTAATAGATTATAAATTTCATAGGAAAGGGGTATAGGAGCAGCAGTGTCACAGGACACAGTCATGGTAGCATGTATGCTTATTTGGACCTTACTATGTCTGTGCTGTGTCCTACCAGTATATCTCTATTGTTTAGAAAAAAATGCAATTTTCATATTTTATCAAGACTTTCTGAAGATGGGGATGGTGCAAATTCTGGCTGACAGAGCTTATTGAATCTTTTCCCTTCTAAAGCACTGTTGCTTAATCCTGCCTTTGCAGGAAGGAGATGTACTTTGTATTTGTGGTTTGGTGGTTTTGGCCATGATTATGGGTAGCTTTGGAATATGTTCTGATCCCAGTCACCTGAGTTGTCTGGGTCACCTGAGTACATTGGTAAACTCCAAAAGGTAAAGGTGTGTATGAAGGATGGGGCACAGTTTCTTAAGGGACTGTATTGTTGTGGCACGCATTTCTGCTCTCTTTTCACAAAAGCAGAGTAGCTGAAACATTCCAAAAACAATGACCTGAGTAGCCTAGATAGAGATAATCAGATAAATGTAATAGATGACAGAATTACCAGATTGCCTCTAATCTGTGCTCCATTATATAATGTCCCCTGATGTCCCATATATTGTTTCCTTTTGGCTAAGACTAAGTAAGAGGAAATAAGAAGAAGCAGTCTTCCTTTCTTTTATGCAAGTACTTCTAACTCTTTCAGGTGGCTTTAGAGAGCCTGTTTCAGATATGATCCCTCACTATCACGTGTCTGAAGAAGTAGCTGCCTATCTTGGAAGAACTGGTCTGGGAAACAATGCATATTTCCTCCCTGTTACAAATGAGGGCTGATGCTTACAAGGAAGTATTTTCTCCCCAGATGTTGCACAGCAAGCTCTGACCACACAAGAGGAAGAATCCAGTACACTGAGAAGAAGATAAGTAAAATCCATTTTGCTGCTGGGGCTGCCACTGCTGAACTTCTGCCCTCATCATTGTATGGGATCCTCAGTTTTTAATATTTGCTGCCTAAAAGCAGACCGTTCTTTCTTTCTTTTTCAAATAAGTGGCAAATAGATTAATAATCTGTTGTCTGCACATTTTCTCCACCTCTCTTTTCCATCCCTGCATTTCTAAGCAGAGTTTCTCCCTACTAGTCATGCCAATTCCACACAATCTCTCTGATACTCCTGCATGTAAGGGGGGAAATAATTCTTTATTAAAACAACTGGATACTTTCCTCCTATTCATACTGATTAATATTTCTTGTAATTATGAACATAGAATGGATTGGGTTCTTGGTGGATTGATTTTTGCATCACCAGGGAGCTGGAAAACCTGTGCAGAGCAAAAATCCATAATAAATATTTTCGGGAGGGTCGAAATGGAGAATGCGTTTTGTAGGCAGTGCTGGTACGGATGTTCATGTAGTCATATCTGCAACCCAAGTCTCTGCATTACATTTCTCCTCAAAGTGAAGTCCACACACTGTTGAGGACAGAGAGCTCCTTTCTTCCTTCTGTGTTCCTGTAAAGTGCCAAGCACTCATGTGGGTGCTCTAAAATGGTAACAACAAATAAGGATAAGAATTTGCTACTTTATTTCACACAGGAATCAACAACAATAGAAATTGTTGAAGGCTTATATGAAAATATACTGTATTTAGGATCCAGGAAATAACATTTGTGATTTAAGCTTCTTTTTTTCATGTGGTATTTTATTATGTGTGCTCCTTTTTTTCCAGTTTTATTTTACTGTTACAGGAAATAATGCTATTTCACGTACCCAAGAGAGACACCAAGAAGGGCTATAGTAAGTAATAGACTGCTAAATAAATCAAGTTCAATCTGTCTTTTGCATAAATCTGCCATGTTTTAGTCTGTCCATGTTTCTGCTTTTCATCTACTGATGACGAAAGCTCCCATAGGTGTAATGCAAGATGTCCACAGGTATTATAAATATCCCTTCACAGATCCCTGCTGAGGGATAAAGTATGGGGTCAACTCAAAGTCAGCCCTAAATTATGAATGCAAACAAGTATACTATTTGCGCAGGAGAATGTTAGTCTGTCCCTTACTTAAAGAAAGATTTATAAAGATCTTAACACCAGAAGAAATGTATAAAACAGAACAATAGCTTTATTTATCAGATGTATTTGTGATCTCCAGAAAATATGCTTTATTTCAGTGAACTGTGAGCAGAACATGAGGAGAATGTGGGGTGCAGAGGAAATACTCTGCAGATTTCTTACACAAAAATATATCACAATAGCAAAGTGTGCTAGATGCCCTGTACCACCTTTGTAAAGATGATACAGAAGGAAATACAATTTTAATTACAGCTTGTGTACATTAAGTGGGAAATTAAAATGTTTCTTTTTCATTTATCTGTATGTTAAGAGTGCAGTCCTGCCTTTAGCTCTAATCAAACCCAGCTTATCTGTAAATGGCATCCCTAAGAGGGAAAGCAAAATAATTTTTTCTCAAATGCTAGTATAAGGAAAAAATTCAATACTGTTGTGGGGGTGCTGGCTGGAGGACTCTGACATTGCACAAAACACAATTATGAAGACTGATGCCTCTGATAAACTGAGATGAGATGCTGGCTGGAAGGCTAAATTAGAATCTAACTTCACAGACAGCAGCCACATGTACTGAAGTTTGGGGAAGGAGAACATTATTAGCTAAGAATAATGATTTTCTTTATATCCAAGCTGATATCTGCTTTCATTAATTTAAAATGCCTGTAAAGATGTCTTTATGCATTATGTGGCTTGCTTTTTCCATTGATCACCCAGAATCTCTTTTCATCTCCATCAGATCTTTGCTAATGTGACTCCACTGTTAAAAGAAAAAGGATAATGGGACTCTGGAGTATGCCTGCTTTCATTTACTCTGTTGGAAGTATGGAATTAAAAACTGATTTCTGTGGATATATTCTGTGTTTCTTTAAAAGCACTGTCTGTCTCTGGTGTTGCCTGCACTACTGGAAGTTCAGTCCAGGTTTGCAGATTTGGCCTGGTGAGAAGAAAAACAATATAACAGGATTAGGATGAAGAAGGCATACAAGAATAAATCTTTGCAGTACACAATAATGCAGCTAGACTTAAACAGTGGGAACATCATACATTAACTAATGACAACTTCTGGGATAAACAGATCTTCACTTGCTATAATTTAAGAAGTCAGCCTTTCTGGTAAAAATGTTCTGATGGCAAATGCAGACATGTGTGTGCACTTGTGTTTAGCTAAAATCAGCCTTTAAGTTATGCAATATACACTATTACAAACAAATACTTGTATAATAGTTTCTGTCGTTGTGTTGTTGTTGTTTTCCATTTACACTCATGAGAATATGATTTGAATAAATCAGACTCTTCCTTGAATGTTCCTAGAGGAATTTGTTTTTCTGTTCCAAGTGTTCTTAATAACTTTTTTTCAGACTGTTCTTAATTTTTTGTCAGACTCTTGGTTATAACATCAGAGCAATAATTTCAAAATAGATATGTTGTCAAAAATCACATCAGCTGAAGAAAAGCAAGGCTTACAGTACATTTGTGTTCAAGAAATGTTTAGATGTTGTACTGAGGGACATGGGTTAGTGACAAATATTGGTGATAAATGAACGGTTGGACTGGATGATCCTGGAGATTCTCTTCCAACCTTGGAGATTCTATGATTCTATTCTAATTTTGTGAAACATTGAAAACCTCTCCTTTCCAGCAAAAAGGGATGTAAATGTTGGCTATCTGACTTCGAGTGAAACTCTTTCAAAAGTGCCATCACTACAGCTGTGTTAGCTGCCTTCACACACATTTTTATCTATTAGAAAAATGTATTACCTCACCTGGTTCCTTGCTGCACACAGCAGGATGCTAAAATCATCAATTTCTCGACACTCCTTGTCACGAGAAAACATGCTTTATTTTTCAAATTTAAGGCATGCTGAATTTTTTTACTTTTCCCATTCAGGCAGTGAAGAGGCTATTAATAACTTTGCTTTTTTCTATTCTCTCCATACAGCTCACCTGAAAATATGTAAGTAATCCATACTTCAGTAGCACAGTTTCTTACAATCTAGTTCTTGACAGCATTGTGCATCTCCCCACCCCCCCACCACTTCCCACTCCTGGCTACATCTTCTGTTATAGGTTAAGCTACAGGATTTCTTGCTAAGTAATGGGGACAAAGAGATTACAATTCAGTGAAATCAACAGTGGCTCTCAATGCAAAGTTTTCAGGGTGAATCAGAGACCCCAAATTACATTCTTGCTTTCTTCAAGTGTATTTTCTAAACATTAGTTCCCAATCTACTTGTCTGGAGTGAGGAAAATAGTTCTATACATTTGTTTCTCTACAGACATATTGGTGAAATAACTCAATCTTTTACTTTGTAGTAAAATCAAAATTCCAGTAATTCTGATTTCTCCCTCAGTTAAAAAAAAATTGTTGAGCTTTGGGAAGCATAAACAGATGAGATTACATGCATCAGAATTTTTCTGGATGCTTAGATTGTGTGGTGAATGATTTCCTCCCAAGATTTGTTTACTCTTGTGGGTTTTCCCCTCCTTTTTGAAGAAATGCTTAGCTGTCTTCCACTTAGACCTACTACCCAGTTAAGGATAAGAAAGTAGATGCATCTTTGTAAGTATTACCAGTGCAAATGATCTTCCAAATTGCTTGAATGACCACCTGAAAATAGGTTAATTGGCCTGGGTTTTTATGATCTGAGAACTTGATAATTTTTAAAAAACAAGACCGCTTGTCATGGTTTTATGATTTTCGGTTATTGGTATTCCACATCATAACATCATATAGTGAATGTACCTGGTTCTCGGAAGAGAAGGACTACTACATTCCCCAAGGTACTGTTGTATTAGGCGTGTTACGGGGCATTCGGGCTGTAATGTGGAAAGCCTTTCCCCATATGCTTGCTATTGCTTCACTTACTTTACTTGAACCCCTGTCGTAAGACAGAGAGGCTGTCCTTCTTTGTTTTCATAACAAAGTGTATAACTACCCTGTATATGGCCTTTCGGAAGTAAGAGGTCAGAAGTGGGAGATTCAATATGTTTGACCAGGAGACCAAGTGAGCTTCTGGAACAGTCTAGTAAAAAGATAAGAAATACTATATAGTTCTGTAGCTTTTACCAATAAAGGCCATTTTGCTGCATATCATATTGATGCTACGTGCGGTATTTGGCCAGAACCAGGTTTTGGTTCTCTGCGTGCAAGGGTAATACGAAAAGGGTCGCTGGAGTTCGGTAACAAGGTACTTTGCTCCTCTGTTACCATTTCCGGCCAGAGGGAAAAGATAAAAACTCGCAGATCATGAGACCTTGTCCCTTTTTCCACCCGTCTCTCGTCTTGGCAGCACCTCGCTCTCCAGCCGTCCTATCGTCAGTAGTAGAGTAAGGCCTACCTTGACTTTGGGACATTCTCTCTCTCTGTATTGGATTTATCAGCTTAAATTGTAATTATATTGTATTATAGTGTGTTGTTTTGCATTCCAATATCTTATTTAGTAAATTTCTCCTCAGTAAGTTTCTCCTCAGATTGGTGCTGCTGTTTTTTGCTCTCAGGGCCATCTCCTTACCCTTTCCCCCTTTTCCCTTTTCCTGGGGCGTGGGCCCATGGGTCCCCCATTCCGTTCGTAAACTGTTGACACTGCTTTATAGTATTGGAAGGAGATTATCTGTATATACAGGTGTTCTGACAGCCCTTATCTTTGTTGTGCAGATGTGAGAGTTAGATCCTCATTCAGGACAAATTCAACATGGAATTTTACCAGTGCAAGTCTCAGTGGACACTGAAGTGAGCAGAAGGAGCAGAGTATGTTCCTAAAGAACTGTCTTTTTGGAACTGTGTGAACTGTGTCTGTATTTGATAACATTTTGTCACATGCCACTTTCTGGTAGTGAAAAGCTTTTCAAGGACAGTAATTTTCTTCTATTCAATAATATTGAGTTTTCAAGGGTTCTCTGTACCCATCCTCTTGTACACAGCCCCTTCTTCTTTACTTGAGCATTTGAAAGACACTATCAGTATGAGGAAAAACTGTTGGAAGAAAAAGAATTGCATGTTTTATGGCTGCCCATGGTCATCTGGTCAGACAAACATTCATGAAAAGAGCACAACTAGTGGACAACACGTATAACTCATTTTATAGAGTCTGTGGCCTAGATGGCGTAATACATTTCTTGCATGATATTTGTTTTGTGAAAGGAAGACAGTCTCAATTTAAATCACTTACTGAAAATCATTCTGATAAAATGACTCCTGAGACCCAAAACTGAATTAATTTGGTAGTTACTGGCAAATTATTTCTTTCAAATTCATAATTATTAAGTATCTGTGTCCAAATTCATCCCCAATAAATCAAAGTGAAGTAAACAGGATTGCACAGGAGTATCTTACAGTCTATTACTGCTGACTCATCTCTGTGAAAAGGAAAAATCTTAACAGCATAAGCCCCAGAGAAAGCTCACACATTTCCTATTCAAATCTGTGCAAGTTATATCTTGAACAACAATTTAAACAGTTTGTATGGCTGAATAGTCTCATCAATAATGTGTATACACACATCTACACAGTTTTCTTACCTCTCAAGTATTTGATCTGTAATAAATCACTTAATGAAATGCAGACTACAGAAGTCTAGAATATGTTTACAACAAAGGACAAATTTTGCAGTGTAAAGAATATTTTCAATTAATAAATAGGTAAGCATTGTAAATGACAAATTAAATATATTTTAAGTTTTCATTTGTCCCATAATTTTCTGTATGATTTTGATGGTTGATATTTGTACTTGATAGAATTTGAGCACACTGGAGCACATTCTGTAACACTGATGATTGCTTAGTGACAGTTTCAGTTTAAATTTTTGCTAGGAGAGGGAAAGAGACAACGAGTTCTTCACAGAGGTTAATGAAGTGGAGATAAGCAAGGATTGTACTGTACTTCTCTACTTACAAGAAAAAGCAAAACTGATTTTTTTTGTTATGCTTATTTGAGAAATCACTTTCATGTTGGCTACAACTCATACTGAACTTCAGCATTGATTTTCTCCCTTATTCTTTTCTGTTTGCCTAGAAAACAATCTCCTACAAAGTAGCTATCTATATAATAATGCAAGTTGCAGCCAAAGCTGGTCTTAGATCTTCTCTTGACAGGGCTTGCAAAATACATGCATGACAGTGCTGCTTCATGAGGTAGCACAGCTCTTCAACCAAGACTGATATCTTTTTCTTTAATAAAAATCTCAGAGTCTCTATTCTGGCGTGCATTAATGCTGACTTCTCTGTCTAAACCACCGTACTGCATAGCATCTTACACAACAAAAGCACTGAGCTATGTTTCCAGCCAGGAATACTGTTTAAGCAAGCTGGATAGCATTCTTGAAAGCTCTAACTCCTGAGTTATTGACCCACCCAAGAGTCATAACCCATGTAGGTCTATGCAGCTACCTATTTGTATTATCCATCCTTTATAGTATCTAGTTGATCTAATCACAGGCAATTGTTACAATTCTCAAGTAAAAATAAGTAATAATAATGTCCAGAATTAATCCATACTTCAAACTCTTCAGAACACGAGTTTCAGGAAATTTTAGGTCCTCTTCATGGGTATAGATCATATTAGGAATACAAATGATTTTGAACAACTAATTTTTCCCTCAGGATACAGGCAGCTGATTCTCAGAACCGCCATTGTGTAAGAATTATTAGCTTGCCTTTATGCTCATTTACTAGGACTGACATTTTTAACATCCTGCAGTTTGTACCAAATGTGACATGCTTGGCATTATAATTCCATAAAAATAGCGAGTACCAGTAAAATATTATCAGCTAAATTAAAATTCAGGAAGAGAGAAGTACTTCAGATGATAAATCTAAAGACCACCCAAAGACTTGATTTTATCAGTATTTCTGGGGGTAGAATCAGTTACTTTTGTGTGGTTGTATTAGTTTATACTACTCCAAGAAATGGAGATCCAGAGAGATTTGAGTAAACTAAACATTATACTTAATAATAAGACTTTCCAAAAAAACATTTTCCACAAGGCTCCTCACATACAGAATGAAGGCAGTATCAGGGAGTTTTGTCCTTTCTTTATTTTAAAAGGGTGACATTACTGTTTGATAATGAATAAACACAGTTTACCAGAATATTTATGACAGATATATTCTGTAATCAAAATTAGATAAGATAGCAGTCCTAAAGGTTCTGCCCACTGCCTAGGCAGGGACATACAGGAGCTGGGTGGGAGGACTCTTGCTGACTGATTTCTTGTCCAGCTCATTGAATCCGTGGTCCAGCATGACCTATCTTGTGAGATACCTGTTGCATTCCCTTTGCTTCCTTTCATATGACTGATAAGTTTGCATGCTGCAGTGTTGTGTCTGTCTGAAACCTTGCTGCTCCAGCTCAAAGAAGGCAGCTGGTAAGCCTGAAGACAGAGTGCTGGAACTTACTGAGCACTGACCTTATATAACCTTAACCTTTTCCTGCTGGGTGCATTAATTATTCATCTTACTTAAATCTTCAGTTTTCAGCTGCGAGGTGTCTGTGCATTTGAAAAGAAAACTTTGAACGAGTTATAGCACTGGCTAATTGAGTTTCAATAGTCAGTAAAACACAAGAGGGAAAAATCAACATTTTGTCCTCATATTGCACAGTTCTCTTGTCATTATGCTTAAAGAAATTGTGAGTAATTTTAGTTTCTGTAAGACCATTACATTTTACTGCCTTATGTCATAAGCAATAATATACTGAAGTTGATAAGGAAGTCTAAGGAATGAATTGAGAATTTTAACTGTTTGTGGGTGTGAACAATGAAAATGTACATTTAAGATATAATGGGAAAAATTCTGATCTCTCATCAGCTTGTTAAATACTAGTCAATTGCATCAGAAAACCTCAGAGGGTGCGCTTTTAGTCTCTGCCAGAATTGCGTTAGTCTGTGCATCCTTCTGCAATAAGCAGCTCACCTAGCTTCTAAGTTCCTGTTTGCTGGAAGCCTGATTAATCAGGACATGTGATATCAAATGCAGGCAATCTGAATACCAGCACTAGTTTTCAGCTTTCTTATATTACAAAAAGACCAGTTCTTGAAATTCTGAACTTTTTATAATTCTTCAGTTGAAAATTTTCAGATTTTCCAAGTGGATAATTTAGAGAGACCTTGAATTAAGACTGTGATTTTAGTTTGTCTGAATTAAAATGTTAATTATATGAGGCTTAGAGTTTCACTTCTGACCCACAATTTGGCCACAGCTTTCTCAGAGCCTTGCAAATTAGTAGGTAGCTGTTAACCCAATATTTGTAAGTTCTGCTTCTCTAATTACTGTTTTATTCTAGATCCAACTGAGTAGGTTCCTGAAAATTTCCCAGAAGTGTTAGGTGAATTTTCCTGTGATACTAGTGTGCAGTTTCAGTTTGCAGATGAACTGCTGTCTCAGTTCATATGGAGGGAAATAGTTCTTACAGCCTGTGCAGAAATCTTCCTGCAGAAGCCTTATATAGCATGCAAGACTTTATGATTTCATTAAAAGCTCAGCAGGATTTGCTTTAGCACATATTGCATTCTGTGAGCCAGCAAGGCATCTTTCCAGCTGATTTGCATTACAGGAAGATTATATAAACTGGCAACCTGCAAACAGTTCTTCAGGGAAAGAGTTCCTTAGTTTGTGAATGTCCTGTTTTTCCTTCACACGGGTCAGCCAGGCTGACCCCTTCAGTGCTTATCTAGTGATCACGAACATTAGCAACCCAATTCAACCAGCTTGGTATCACAACTCCAGTGTTTCTTTTGGTCTGACGATTTCCTGAGCCCCCTGGAGATGATGGTCTGAATAAACAAAGAGGTACCAGGAGCACCACATGTGGTCTCTGCCTGTCTTCTGCCTGCTGCTGCTGTCCTGTCAGAAGCTGTCTGGCTGCATCCACAGATCACAGAGATCAGGCAGCAATGCAAGATGCTTTCTTTCACTGCCCTTGCATTGTGGTGATCTTCACCCCTGTTGGCCAAACATTCCTTAGATGGAAGTCTAAAACCCCTTTAGCCATCTGCTCTCTGTGTGGAGGTGTGTTAAACATCTTTATAGTTCAGGCTGTCTATTGCAGAGCATTTTGTAAATTTGTCAAAGGTGACTTCCATTCTTCCCAATCTTCTTTTGGTTTGTGAGTGTAGTAGTGGTTCAAGAACTGGAAAAGAAGTAGCAAAATTGCCTGAAAATGATGGCATGATAATTTTGAACATGTGTAGTATTTTGCAAACTTAGGTGCCATGTACTTTTATAGCCTTTGAACCAGAAGTTACCTTTCAAATGTTTACAAAGTCCTTCCTCCACTTAAGAACTTTTCCAAGGAAGTTTTTAAGCATGACTTCTGTATGGAAAAATCATACTGTTATATGCAATCTCAATGAAAAAAGATACAAATTGTCTATTAACTTGGTGAAAATTTTTAGGCAATTTCCATCACTACACTATTGTGCTCATACTGTTTTTAATAAACAGTGATTTGCCATTTTAAAAAATTGGCAAAAAAAATCAGAAGGAAATGTTCCATTAGATTAGATTACTGTGCATATATATCTATGTATCTATCTACCTACATGTATGAATGCTGTTCCAAAAGTAATGCCTCCTGTTTTATTATGTTAGCCCAGAACGTTAGAGACAGATAATGGTGGTATGGCAGCAGAGGTTGAATCTCCCCACCAGTACTTCTTTACTTGTTGTTTTTGTGTGAGATATTGCAGCAAAGGGGTGTCTAAGTGGTGTCTGACATGGGAGTGCATATGAAGCAAAGGTGTATCACTGAATTTCTTCATGCAGAAAAAACAGTACCCACTAACATTCAGCTGTGCTTGCTGAATGTTTCTGGAGACCGAACAGTGGATGTGAACACAATGACGTGGTGGGTGGTGCATTTCAGCAGTGGTGACAGTGGGTCACCTCTACTAGTGCAGATTGTTATGAGCTCAGCATGCAGGTTCCTGTTGATTGATGGCAAAATTCACAGCTAATGGTGGTGACTGTGTTGAAAAAGAGTGTTTTGTAGCTGAGAATTTACTCTATTAAACAGCGTTATTGTGCTCTTTGCAGCTGTTGTAGTTTCCATTGAAATAAATAGGAGGCAGTACTCTTGGAGCATCCTACATGAATATGTACATGTGTGTATTTATGTACCCTGAAGTGTATATATACACACCTATATATGTACACATTTGTATACATACAGTGCCTATAATAATTCCTGTCGACAATATGTTTTGCATTATTTCTGCTCAGGTGGGATTTCTTTTTATGTTCACTCAGCTGTGGCAATTGTATCTGAAATCCAGTGCCTTGATTGCGTCCCTTAGAATAACATTTCTTTCACTGATGAAGGCAGTGGAAGTTCCTGCCACGTTGTCTAGTCCTGTAGCCCTTTGCTTTAAAGAAGCTGGAATCTCCCAAGGTGTAAACAGTCCACAGAGAAAAGCTTCTGCAATTCTTGATGGAAGGTATACATTTAGGAAGAAATACAGCATCAGATTTAATTTGTTAGAAATCTTCTTGGAACTTTTGAATAAATAAGAAAAATCTGATTTTTCATAAGTTCAAAATATTTCAGTGGAAATGCTAATCTCTTTAAGACTTTAAGGTTTTGGTTTTTTTTAGTACTTCTATTCCAGATTTTAATTTTTGAATTAGCTTCCTGTCTAGAGAGAAGAAAATATTTTTGATTTTCTGGCACGGAAATTCTTCCATCTGTTTATTTGCTGCTAAGGAATTCGGAGGTTCATTCAAAGTGATCACAGAAACACTAAGCTTGTGTTGATGTCTGGTCTTTTGTCCATAACTTTAAGTTCATCTTAAAAACATTGTGTAAGAATAATATAAATCAACTTGTTCAGGTCTGATATGTCAACATTTTTTCCTGAAGCTTTTCCTCTATGCTTTTAGACTTTTTTCTCTGGATTCTTTTTGTTTGCATTCCATGAACAATATGCCAAGATAGATATATTGGTAAAAAAAAAAAAAAAAAAGAAGTACTAATAAACTTCAGTGGCTAGATACGTTTTCAAAATTTGAACAAATGTATCTATGTCTTTGATTAAGTAGAATTGCACTTAATGATGCCTCATGTTTTTAGGAAATTTTTATAGCATACTTGAACTATATTAGGAGATTATAGTGGGAATATAGTTTTGTTACTCTGCCATTTGTTTTTCCACCCTGAGGAAGAAGAAATTTTGAACACTCAGAATTGAGCTGCTACCTTTCTCCAAATAAGAACCATTTAGAAAAGATGTTTTTGAAAGAAGCAATCTCTTCAAACAGCAAGTACTGCAAAAGATTACAAAAGGTCCAGGAGTTAATTATAGTGGCAGGAAAAAGTCCTTGTGTAGTCTTGATAGTAAAAATAATAGTTGGTGAACAAACCTTCCCTTTCATTTAACATCTGGAAATGTTATTTTGATGAGAATGAGACACCTAAGTACGTGTTGGAAGCTTTGATATTGTTACGTGACAAAAGGACAATCTATAGGGCAAGAGAAGGCAATAGCAGTGCCTTTTACTGGGATAGAAGATCTACACGGAGCAATAGAAGTTGACAAAGAAGAAAAAGTATCTCGCCCTTTCTGATAACTGCTGACAGCTCAAAAATAGTGCTGTCTCTGTCCAGAGATGCTGCTCCCTCAGCTGCTAACCTTTAAATGAGGGTGAGGAGGGGAGGATTCAGGCTCCACTCCTTCCAGTCACTCAGGTACGCTGCTTGCACCTGAGCTCCCTGGGTTAGCCACACTTTCTTACCTGGTGCTCAACCCTTGGTTCAGGCTGTGACCTCACAAATCCTATGCATCAGCAGGCAATTGTTTTCCCTTCATCACTTTTAAAAGTCTTTACAGTAATAAATGGTAGTATCAGTAATGAATGTCAATGCCTTACAACTCTTGTGCAGCCAGAACTCCTACTGATCCCAAAACAAGGTTGCAAACACAAGCTTCCAGGCTACTGATTGAACTGAACCTGATTTTATATGATGTAATTGTGAGAAATCTATATGCCAAGCTTTTTTTAGTCTCTCACACCTTTCAGTTGTACCCCCCGTATACTCACAGGTGGTTGCCTCACAGCCTGTTATCAGACAGCTCCTCAAAGGTGTTGTTACCTCTGTCCTGTGTGGCATACAGTTCTGGTTTTCCTTAAAACAAAACTTTGTCTGTTTAATTTTTTACTCTTCCTTTATCTCTTATGTGGGGCAACATCAGCTAGATAAATTGTAGATGTGCATAACAGCATCCCTTTGACTATTTGCTAGGAAAATGAAATTTGGCTAAGTGTTGGCACTTATGAGTAAATGGGGCTTGAGTCAGCTTGATAAATGGCAAGCAGTGACTTGAAGAAGGCCATAACATTTGTAAAAAGGATGGTGTTTTTTGCTGTTGTGAAGTTCTTCCATCTGAAGAGCAAAAACAACCTGCAGATGTAATTTCAGAAATGACCAGAAGGATATCGACTTCATGTGTTGGTAAGTGGAATTACAGCTAAGCACTTTTTACCTGGGATGTACGGGACTGGGAGATTGAAATGCAGCTGAAGAGAGGCTAGGGAAGCCAGCTGTGCTTGCAGATACGAGCTACTATACAAAATTGATACAATTCTCTGTTTTTGCGACATGAGAATACCTTGTTACTGCTCACAGGATAAGCCTAAAACCTGCACAAAGTAGAGCTAAAGTGAATGTCTACCGTGGCTGTGTTTGCAAGCTTTATTTTGGGACAAATGTAGTGAGATTACTTTCTGTCTTTCTGCTCTGCATACCTATTTCTGTGAGTAGCATCATTATGGAACAAGAATGTTCTGGTGAAGTCAGCAAATATTACACCCATAAACAGATTTGTGATGGCTAAAGCATTTTGCTTGAGAAGTCTCCTGAATGTAGTGCTCAAACTACTACCAAAATCACTATCAAAGTACTAAAGCCTTGGGCAGGAGTTCTGCTGAGGAGGCACCAGACTGCATTAGTATTTTTTGGTGGTTATACCAATCACTACAAATTTGTGCTGATGATAAACTAAATCCAGACAATATCCAGTAATTGATGGAGAAAAAGGACAAGAGCTCATTGTCCTGTGCAAAAATCAAAGTAAATTTATTCTTCTCCGGTTTTACAAATGTATGCAGTGTTCTCCTTGTAACACCAAGATCCCACTTTCGGTTCCATCTGCTGTAATTCTGAGGTCTCTGTCTCAAGTGGGCAGAGATTTCATAGCAATCTCTGAAAAATTAAACTCAGCTTGATGGCAGTATTACTGAAACATTGTGAAAATCTTTGTGGAGTAACGCACCTGCTTCTCAGCAAGTTTAGCAGCTGTATTGCCTGCCTGTGCTGCTTGTTGCTAATGTTCTCTTCACTCCATCTGGCACAGCTATACTGTTAAACACTGTCATGGATCTGTGGTGCCTATGTCATGAACAGGCTGAACATAACAGCTATGAAGTACAATAAACCCTTGTAGATAACTGGGGATCCGCAAACTTCTAACTGTACAATGTGTTATTTACTATCTCCTACAAAAACAAAACAAACAAACAAAAATGATATTAATTAACAGAGAACAAAATAATTACTTGGGATATTTTTAAAGTAATCACAATAGCTGATTTTTGCCAGAGAGGCTTTCAAAGAATAGCGGTGCAAAATAATTGTTTGACCTAGCATTGCCTCCTCACTCAATTAAACATTTATTCTCTTGAGTACTTACTATTCTAAGAGCAGAGTATGAAATAGTTCCACGTGGAATCTACTGTGATTTTTCTAAGCACTTCCAAGGAGATAAGGAAGACTCAAATGCTACTGATCTATTTAAAATGTATCTGTATCTGTTTCCAGTATTTTTCCTCACTCTTTCACTTTGCATAACAAAGCAATGGAAACATATATTTTTGACTTATATTAACCTGTACATTTAAAATGTGTAGGTATATTTCAAGAACCAGACTGATGGTAGGTTGAAACTAAATGAAGACTGAGGAAGAAAGAGAAGATCCCCTTTGCTCGTATAGGCTGCTACTTTGTAAATAATTGGGCAGAGGGGCCTATATTTTGCCAAGAATGACTTAAGTTTTGAAAATGGCCTGTATTTTTGCTAGGTGTGGAAATTTCTATTCATTCTTCAGCTATGTGATTTTAGAACATTCCCAAATTTGAGGTGTTATTGGTCCTCCGCCACTTCAGGTGGCTTTCATTCATCTGAGTTCTCAGAGAAAAGTGTTTTGGTTTTAATATCTGTATCTCTTGAGAATGGTACCAGATCTGATTCTCCCTTCTAGTTAGGAAGGAAAGTGGAACCAGAAGGTTGAAGACATGCAACAGGGTAAAAACAGCCTTNTTTTTATAAATAAAATTCTTTTTTTTTTTTTTTTTTTTTTTAGTGATGCAGTTGCAGTTATTGTTCTAGAGTTCTTAAAATGAAACAGAATCTTCTGGATTGCCTGTGGCTGCAAGCCTACACTCTGATAGAAGGCAAGGTGTAGAAAATGGAACAAATGCATCTAGGAGTGCTTTATTACCTTCAGTAAAACATATGCCCTATTTCACACTACAACAAACAGCCATTAGTGGTTATCTTAAAGTCATCTGACAGGGCCCAAAGTTTTGCCCTCCTGACTCTCCTGGGTGTATGAACAAGCCACAGCAACCAGAGATAGTAAAAGAGTTTTTCTTTGGACTTCTGAAGCTCTTTCCATCTGTTCTGCTACTCCTATGAGTGTTGTACAGCACACAGTAGGTAAGCACAATGCTGTAAAATAGAAAACCCAAGCCTGCGCTCATCATTACCTCATCAGAGAGATAATTCAGCACTAAGTTGCAGCTGGTCAGACATTAGCTGAAAAAAAAGAAATCCATTAAGGTTTCAGTTCAATGGATTTCTAAATTAAGAGTGTGAAATTAATGCAGTACAATGAAATCAGCGTAGAGGAGGCACAAGGACTCAGATTTGACACTGGCAGTGATAGCTTGCTTGTATGGCAGAGGTGAAGCAAGTCTTATGAAGTATGTGTCTCATGCTTCAACCAGGTTAACCATGATGATATCGCCCAAGAGTCTGCAGCCTACTATAAAACCTGTAACTCAGCTGAGAGTTATTCCTGAGTGCTGAGCACAATCTGTATCTTGCCAAGACAGAAGCAATGGCAATCAAGGCTTAGGAGTTACATCAACAGAGCCAATACGAAGACACCAGGCCACAGTAGAAAAGCTTTCTGTGAGCTCCTGAGGCTCAAAACCCTACGCAGGGGCAGACATTACCTCCAGGATGGATTGCTTTACTGAACTTCTTCCTCAGCCTCCCAAACCTGAATTGAGGAAAAGAGAATGCAGCCACACATTTAAAAGCTGGCAACAACTTTTTGCTTAGAGTTCAAGGGCATTCTCCTGTTGGTCATCTATGCCTCTCAGTTAGTCACCTTCTCAGTCAGTTTTGTGTTGAGCTTGCTTGCGAATGTTTTCCCTGCCCTGAAGTTCTCCCTGCACTAGCAGTCCTGCCACGTTCACAGCATGACCCTTTGCCACCATTCATTGTTCTATTCACAATCTCAGATGCTGTGTGCAACAGCCATTCATCTTCATGCCTGTAGAGAATTTCTAAGAATATAGTCATTTTTCATCTGCTATAACAATTTCTCCTTGTTTACTTTCCTCTTGCATGTGCCTGAGTCCTGCACAAGGTGACTTGCCAGTGCAGATGTAACTTGTGCGTAGCAGGGGCCAGCCTTGGATCTGTGCAGCTGCTGTTGCTGCCCAGGCGGAAGGTGAGAGTGGTGTGTTGGACCTGTGTGCTGGATGAAAGCACAGCAGGATGATCACAGGATTACAGAATGGATGAGATTGGAGAGTACCCCTCGTATTATCTAGCTCAAGCTCCCTGCTCAAGCAGAGTGCCCTCTAGCACATTATCCAGGATTGTGTCCAGATGGCTTTTGAATATCTCCAAAGAAGTACACTCCATAACCTCTCTGGGCAGCTTGTTCTTGTTCCAGTGTTCTGTTACCCTCACAGTAAATAAGTTTATCCTCATGTTCAGTGAGAACATCATGTGTTTCAGTTTGTGCCCATTCCTGCTCATCTTACTGCTGAGAACAGTCTGGCCCTGTCCACTTGATGTCATCCCTTCAGATACTTAAATAAATTGATCAGACGCTCCCGAGCCTTCTTTTCTCCAGAATGAACAGGCCTAGCTCACTCAGCCTTTCCTCATATGAAAGATGTTCCATTCCCTTAATCATTTTAGGGCTCTTTGCTGGAGTCACTCCAGGAACTCCATATCTGTCTTGTGCTGGAGAGTCTGGCACTGTACGCATCACTCCACATGAGATCTCACCAGGGCTGAGTAGAAAGGGCCTGCTGGCAGTGCCCTTCCTAATGTACTTGCCTTTGTTGAATTTCAAGAGA
Source organism: Numida meleagris (assembly GCF_002078875.1). Taxonomy (NCBI): domain Eukaryota; kingdom Metazoa; phylum Chordata; class Aves; order Galliformes; family Numididae; genus Numida; species Numida meleagris. Next base: position 37,379,444 of record NC_034438.1, on the reverse strand, counting down.
TTCCTCTCTGCCCGTCTGTCCAGTCTGTTGGGATCCTTCTGAATGGCAGCACAGCACCCTTGAGTACCAGCCTCTAGTCCTAGTTTTGTAGCATCAATAAACTTGCTGCAGAGGCAGCCTGTCCCTTCATCCCAGCCACTGATGAGCAAGTTAAAAAATACTGGACCCAATATTGACCCCTGGAGGACGTAGCTAGCTACAGTCCTTCAGCTAGACACTGCATCACTGATCACAACCTTGAGACCTGGCATTCAGCCAGTTCTCACCATCCACTTGTCCAGACCACACTTCCTGAGCATGACCATGAGGATATCATAGGAGACAAGGTCAAAAGCCTGGATGATGCTTCTCAGAAGGCTGTTTCTCAGGCTGGTAGGTGAACACATAAAGAAAAGATCCAGCATAGGTCTCTGTGCACAAACATCCCTGCAGTGCAATTGCAGATCAGCACAGAAATACATACAAAGCAATCTCAGACACCAGATGACACATACAGTGTGCATACTAGCTAAACAATACAGTCTTGAGTGAAATTTGACAGTTCCATTAAAAAGGCAGTAATGTACCTGAGTTTAGTCTGACACAACTCTGTTTTGCCAGGCAATCTGTCTGGGTACAATATTAATGATCACAGACTGGCCTTCTGCAGATCTGTAAGGATCTTTACAGAATAAATTGTTGCCCTTAAGCCTCACAAAACCTTCAGAAGGATTGCCATCATTGCTTTTGCACTCTTCAGTCCCTGAGCACTCCACAACCTGTGAATAAGCTGCTGGGTACTGGCTCTGTCTGGCATTAATACTTGCAGTAAGACCTGATATCAGTCACAGTGGACTGCCTGGGCTCAATCTGCATCAAAGAACAGTAGAAGGAAAATAGTCCCTGAAATACTGCCAAACCCTGCAGTCTCAATCTTTTAACAGACATCGGAAAGATTCAGAAATTTGTTCCACTTAGTGAAATACTCAACTGTGAAATCAGTATAAAGGCTATATGTATTATTTATTCTGCCTGAGAGTTGGAACAAGATCCCTAAACTAACAGCAGGATTAATCCTAATGCGAGACAGCATGACTGAAAAGTAGCCAAACATGTCTGAAATGTGGAATATGCACTCTTTTCTTCAGCTGGTTCTGTGCTTTGAAACTTATACCAAAAACAAGTCAGGATTTGGTCCAGTTTGTCTAGCCATAAATATTTTGGAAAACAAATATATAGATTTGACTGCCAGGCAAAGTTGCTTAATTTATTTTATTTACCTAAAACATTGGAAAATGATGTAACTCCAGTTAAAATGGTGGACTGTCATCAGGGTGAAATAGATGAAAATAAAGACTGCTTCAGATCCTGTGCAACAGGGTTCTTCCAGGATTTGACTCTTTTTTCCTGGTTTCTTCAATTCCTGTGAGAGTCTTCTGATATCTCATTGTATTTCTTTGCTAGCTTTTTCCACAAGACTAATGTAGAAAACAATAGGAATTACAAATTAATTTTAGTGATTCTTAGCTATCGGAATAGGCAGGGATCACCTCTTAAAAAACTTAGTGTAACCCATAACAAAATCTGGTTCAGCCCTGAATCTCATCAAAACTGACAGATCCTCTTAGAGAAAATAAAGGAATCATCTTCTCAAAGTTAAGGTCTGCCCTATGCACAGCTGAGTCTAACTCAAGAAATTCTTTTCTTTCCAGTTTCAAGTATATCATGGCACTTGGTGCCATAGCGTCTTATTCAATGCCTACTGCTTACGACAAATGTATTAACATTCTGAAATGATTTTTATACTCTGAGATCTCTGGGAACTACTTGTGGTTTTTTTTTTTTTTTTTAACTTGATTTCAGTCTCCTTTTCTAATTCTGCATGTGAGTGATGCAAAGCAAAAGAATGGCATACTCAGCAGCAAATATATTATATTTTACTACACATATCTCTCTGCTGTAGTGTATTGGAATTTAAAGTAGCTTTAGTCACTCCAAAAAAGTTTTTCTGCTGTCTGTGAGATTCCAGTATAAAATATCTTGGTTAAACTCAAAAATAATGAAGTGATGGGCCACTACAGAGGCATAATTCTTCTTGGAAATATGAGACAAATATTTTAAGAATGGACTCAAGATAAATGTGGGAAGTAAATTATTTTTCTTTAAAATCTTCTTTTTTGGTCCTAGTATTTAAGAGGGCTCTAGGGACAGAAGTGGAAGTTCTTCACTATGAATCACTGCTTTTCTGTTCATTTTTGGGAAGTAAAAAACTCCTGATGTTAAGAAAATTCGTCATAAAAATTGTACAGTGACAATATGCCTGTTCTTTTTGTGTACAGTTCCACTGTATTCAGAGGTCATTCAGAAGTACCTCCCTGTTGAAAACAGAATAGAAGCACAGGATAGCTAGATTTCTCACTGATGTAGATGCTCCACAGCCAGTCTTGCAAATTCTTTCTTCTATTTCACTTTACAGCAACTTTCTATGATTTGACCATTATTTTGCATTATAAAAACTATAAACTTTAATTTCTGGTTTTACATTTGAGCTATAGCAAAACAAATATTTTTTTCACTGCTTATAGGAAAAAAAGTTGCCTCGAACTCGCACACATTTATCCTTTGAAGAAGCACTACTATAATGACACTGGAAACAGAGGAAATGGGGAAAGCGGGTGTGCCATGAAGTTTCTTGTAAACTATAAAGGTCAGTAGGACTGCAGTTTGCTGTCCTAAATAACTGTACTGTACTGAGCAAAAACATAATCAATGGGGAATAGTGGCAAAGATATTTTAAATATGTTTCTGTATATATTTAAGTGTATAACATTTAAAGACAGCATGGTTAAGGATCTTCACTAAATCAAGTTAGTGTTAGATTGAGTTAGTTCATGAAAGGCAGGAGGGTAGTCTTCAGGGTGACTGAAGACCATATTGCAAGTACATTGTAGGTTGCATCGTCTCAATGAGCTGCAGGCCTAAGCCTTATCTAAGAGAATGTGGGTCTCCCCAGCTGTAGTGGTTTGCGCTTTCTTTTTTTTGATGATTACTGATGTTTTCTTCTGTTCTCTGCTGCTATTAGAAATGTAGTCTTTTTTTTTCTTTTTCTTTTTTTTTTTTTAATGTTAATGATTACATAGTGTATTTCCAGAGAGGAAACTTGTTAATATTTTGACTTTAGCTCAAAGCTAAATATTTCCACCAGGATAGTATTTGATAGGTTTCAATTTTAAAGTAAATCAGTGTTTCATTTTTCAATTTTTGCTGGAGTTTTCAAGCTGTTTACCGATGAAAAGAACACTTTGTGCACCGAAGCAGGCAATCTGTTTTAGCTAGATGTATGATATTTTTATTTCTGCCAAAAAGACCTGTGAAGTCCAAGAGAAGCCTTATATTCTGTTATCTTCAACGCAAATTGTTACCAAGAATTTGCCACTTAAAAGCAAGACCTGTGGATAGAGATTGTATATCCATTTAATTTCTATAAATTGCTTATTTCTCCAATTCAGATAATGAAAAAACCAACTGCCTGTAAAAATGATTTTGAATGAATTAGAAGAATATGACTTTCTATGAAAGCCATGAGACTGGGAAGACTAATAGTAACTCTAATCAGTCAACAGCACAAAGTTGCACAACTTCCATTTAAAATAGAATCAAGATTTTGTGCTGATAGCAGTACAACTTGACTGAGGAAAATGCTGGAGAATATTTATTCCTCCAAAATATCTTCCTAAGGTTAATGGGAAGTGAGAGAAAGAGGAATAATATGTCTTTTGCTGAGTTGATTTAACAAAATTTATTATAGTTTAAACTTTATTTTCGCAAAATTTTATCCTCTCTAGAAAGGTAGTTCTGTTTTTAGCTTCCTTTAGAAAAGAAGAGGTCAGTGTGAACTCTGTTTTTACATAAGAACAGGAATAAACATTAGGGTAATAAAACTGTTATTTCCATCTCAGTAATAACAGCATTCCTTTCTGTTTCAACAGTTACTATGGTTTGCCTGTATTTTTAAGACTTTCTTATCTCTGGAATTTTTCTGTCGCTGTTCTGCAATTTTCTCCCACATATTTCAGCTTCCTTCAGAGCAGACAAAAGAGGAGCTCCTTCATCACTTCCTTTCTATCTGCAGAGAAGTCATGATATCAAGTAGTCAGTCATCTGTCTTCTTCCCTGGCCTCTGTTAATTTGTTCAACCATTCATTGTCATCTGAGGACTTCCTTACATGCACAGCTTTGTGTTTTGTTTTCTAAATTTTCTTGCATAACCTCTCAGGATTCTGAGCACTACTCAGAATGCAGCTTTAACATTTTTAGGCCTTCTTGGAGATTATACTCCCAATGCAAGTGCTATTGCACCTGACAGGAGGTATCTTAAGTTTCAATCTAATTTTAGAAGATAAAGATTAATGGTTCTATTCTGGTTATTAATTAATCATTGTTGCTTAGGAACAAGAAACACTGACCTGTTACATCTTTTATAGGCAGATGGAGGGCAATCTCAAACAGTGAGAAACATCAGGTGTACATTATTTGCCAAAACAGAGAGAAATTGGATGAAGCTGATTAGAAGGGCAAACGAAAATGGAATAATGAAACTGAGAGAGACATTCTTCAGGAGATCATTAGAGGAACAGTTGGCACAAATTGCACACTCAAAGAGGAACATCCTAAATAAAAGCCAGTGCAAGGTCAAAATCAAAGGAAGGGGAGAAGTGAAGAAAGAAAAAAATGTGATATATAAGAGGGTAAGAATAATTAGTGAACTCAAAACCCCAGTGGATTTAATAATGAACTGAAGGCAGCAGTTGGACAAAAAATGATAGCTAACATGAATAAGCAAAATTAATTAACATATATATGTGCCTTAGACTTCCCTTTTTTTCTATGGCATATAATTTTTTCTATGAATGCCAAAAAGATTTTTATGTAGCCAAGATTTTAAGAACTAAAAACACTTTAATAAGAAAAGGCTAAGGCCAGATTAGTACTTATAAGAAATTTCTAATCCTGAAGATCACTACAAACTGAAGGTAGGTAACTATATAACAAACTACCAGGAAAAGCAATCAATTCTTCATCTTTTTTTTTTTTTTTTTTTAATCAAAGCCATATGAATTCTGGAAGATATATCTAAGGCATGAAAAGAGAAATGATCTTCAAGACAAAAATCTGAAGCAAATAATATCAAGATATGTTCACAAACAAGAGGCCTGCATATGAATAATTATGAGAAATAAGAACAATGCAAAAATAGAGTGAGAAACATTTGAAAATATGAAAATTCCATGGAAGATGTGAAGGACTTTACCCTCTTGTCTCTGCTATTGCTAATCCACAGCTTTCACTTTTGCCTGTGAAAACACTCTCTTTAGCATTGTCATGTTTTTATGATTTTTGTTATCAGAATTCCACATCATAGTATCATGTAGTGCACTGGGATTTAAAGAGTTAATGTTCCAGTTTCTTGGATTGATGAATTTTCTGGGTACCTGGTTCTCAGAAGAGAAGAAGAACTACGTATCCCAGAAGATTTTCACTGTTCCGTTTCCATTTTCCATTTAGAGGGAAAGACAAAACTGCTCGCAAGTCATGAGACACTCCTTCTTTTACTGCTCACCTCTGCGGTGTGTGCTCACTAGCTATCTTGCCTTTGGCATTAGAGTAAGGCCTTCAGTTTTGGATACTCTCTCTCTCATTTTATTTGATTTCTTAGCTTCAATTCCACTTATATTGTATTATATTTTGTTACCTTGCATTCTGAGATCATATTTAGTAAACTAGTTTTTCCCCCTTAGCTTGTTCCTGCTGTTGTGTTTTTAGGCCCTTCTCCCTACACTTTCCCCTTTTACTCTTTTTCCCTCTCCCAGGGCGTGGGTCCATGAGTCCCCCCTCCCCATTAGTCATAGAACTGGGCTGAACCAGCCCAGAAACTGCTGAAAAACACATTCCTTCTTTTCCTTAGTATCTGCACATACGGGTAAACAGTGAATTTTTCTTTTTTTAGGATATGGACAACACATCAGGCAGAGCTGGGAATGGTGGTGATTTGTTATTTGAGGAAGAGAAATTGGCTAGCTGGCTGCAGAAGGATAGTACTTTTATGCATTCATTGGAATTAGAGGCTGGTTTGGCCACTAGCTGACCAAGAGTTCAGGGAAACACAAATTGTTGTGCTTTTCTACATTGGACCTGATGATCACTTGCAGCTTTTTTGAAGTGGTCGTCAAATGCATTGCTTCCTCTCGCTGTACATAAGCATTTATCCTTGTGTAACAGTGGGACAAATTTCTGGTGTCCAAATTGTTTTATGGCAGTATTAGCTTAGTATAACTTCTCTGAAACTAGAGGAGTAGCTCCTCACTTCTCATGATAGTGATACAACATAGATGAGGGGGAATGGTTTTAAACTAAGACAGGGGAGATTTAGGTTAGATATTATGTTGCTATCCCCTCCCGTGGCTGTCCATCCTCCCGACCCGAGGCTGTCCATGCTCGCTCAGACAGAGTCTCTCAGTCACCGATGCAGTGGAAGCAGATCTCGTTTATTCCCCGGGATGCTCCTGGTATTATACCTGTACACCCGAACACATCCATGACACGTGCTGGTTTCGTAACTTCTGTCCAATCACAGTCTCGGTCACGCACCGTGCACGAGGCTCTGTGTCATGGGCTGCCCGCCCTCCTTCTGGTTGGTTCTTCTGTCTTCTAAATCCTTCTTTGACTGCATGGGTACTTTCCGAGCTTTCGGAGCTTCCAGGTTCATTTGGTCGCATGTGCAGGCGCAATAACTATTCTTGCGTAGCAGCACTGAGTACTAATGAACGGCTATTGCTTAATAAGAAGCCATTGAGACCCACAACATTAGGAGAAAGTTTTTCACTCAGAGGGTGGTGACGCACTGGAACAGGTTGCCCAAGGAGGTTGTGGATGCCCCATCCCTGGAGGCGTTCAAGGCCAGACTGGATGTGGCTCTGGGCAGCCTGGTCTAGTGGCTGGCAACCCTGCACACAGCAGAGGGGTTGAAACTAGATGATCTTTAAAGTCCTTTTCAACCCAGACCATTCTACGATTCTATGATATGACTTCCAGCTGGCATTCCTCACTCTTTTGATTATGAGGATCAGTCTCATTGTAGGTAGCTTGCTGGCATTTGGTTGGCACAGCACTGGTATGCCCCAGCAGGTAACAGATATTGCATGTGGACTGTTTGGATAGTTTTGAAGTTGTTTGGCCGACAGAATTGGGTTGGGAAACCAGAAATTTGGTGTATGACAGTTTTCTCCTCTTCTGGCTTTACATATCAAGTAAAATATGGTTTGAACTTGTAGGCTGGAACTCTGGAGGAAAAAAATCCTTTTTTTTTTTTTAAGATCATTATCGTTATTATCAAGTCTAACTGCTTTTATATTCATTTTGTTTCAACATTAATGGTTATGGGAGCTAGTGGAGAATCTCACGTAAAAAACACTTTCAATTATCTTGCTACTTGCTTGTAGGTTTTGTTGTCACCAGGTAATTTTTGACTCTTGTTTTAATGCTAATTGTTAGCTGATGCAGGAAATGGCTGCACTTACTACTCTCTCCTCCCTGCTGGAACTCCTCCTACTGCTACAATAGCAGAGGCAACTTCCAGTGGAAGAAATCCAACACACAGACCAAGGATTTTAAAAGTGAAGCATATGCAAATGGAAAATTAACCTGAAGCTTAATTTTTCACAATCTTCCTTAATAAGAAGCGTTCGCCAAGATTACTAGTGTCAGCAAAAGCAATAGATTAGAAATGCCATCAAAGTATATGCAAATCGAATATCATAGGGTATCAGGACTTTTCCACAATATTCTGCAGTCTCTACAACACACATCATAATACAGTGTTCAGCATGTCTGTAGTGAGTGGTAGGCTGGCAGTGGAGTGCTGCTCATTCTGTGATATTTCTGTTTCTATGGTCACTACAGTCACTTGTTAAAAGTCAATAATAGATTTTTTTTCTCTCCCTCTTGAACTATCTTACATTCCCATTGGTGCAAGGTGGAAACTTTTTAATTTACGATACAAGATTAACACTGTGTCTATCTTCTTATTTAAGGACTTGGGACTCAAGGGTCATAGATATGATTTCAGTTTACATGTGGGATACCTGGAAATTTTGACAGTTCATTTTTCATATGCCTTCTCCTTGTTGGATGTATCTTTGCCATTAATTGTGCCTACTGCCATGTTTGTTGTTTACAGAAAGATCACTGGTGGTGGTTGTAAAATTTATTTTCCAAATAATTTCCTTTTTTTATTCATTAAACATCTCATTATGTTCCATGTCCAAGTGTACTAGACCATAGTTTTATTTTCTTGCACCTCTCAATTCAGAACTCTAAGTTCTGGACACAGGGTCCAAAACAGCTCTGATTGCCTGGGAACACTTTGGTCACTGGCCTTTCCATCAAGAAGCTGCTACAGGCAGTGGCTGCTCTCAGGCCACAGGGAGCTCCTGGGCTCCCAGGAAATGAGGGTGATGCGTGCTGCTCCTCTGTAAAAGGGGGGCAAGCAGGGAGGGGCTGGGATGGAGTGCAGCATCAGGCTGGTCCTTCCCTGCAGAAGCCATTACTATCTTTTTTCCTCCCTCTCTTCCCTTCCTTTGCTCTTCCTCTTCCAAGTAGCCACAGAAGCAGCAAACCCAATGCTATTTCCCCTAGTCCTGGGTATTTCCCTGTTTCAGACTCTGTGACCTCAATTTCACCTGCAGCGCTGTCTCAGGTTTCTCCATTCTCCATGACCTTTTCCAGCCCCTTTACAGGATTTGGATCATTTCTGCTCATGCTGTTCATTGCACCACAAATTACACTTCTCTGAGACTTCATTGTGATTCAAAATCCTGTGGAAGGAGAGAGTGCTGTTTGTTTTGTAGGATTTATCATGACAGATCGAGTCAACTCAAATAGTGGATAGCAAACAAGACTCATCGGAATGGTTTTTGCTGTATACTGCGTATCTTTGTTTTCTCCAGAATGTTCTGAGGCAGGATTAGTTATAATAAGAATTTCCTGAATAAATTATTTTAAATATTTCCATTTAAAAAGAAATGCACTCAGTGTAATTATGACTTCCAAGAGTGTGCTGAAGGAACAGGGAAGTTTAAACTTATCTGAATGAATGTTTACTGCATTTTATCTCTGCCTCCCCTTCTGAAGCTTTTATGAAAATTCAAGCCAGTCAGTCCTTTTGTAAAATTTTCTCTTCTTTTGAATCTATATTGATAAATAAAAACTCTGATAATTTTATTATTTTTTATAAAATGCTCTTTTTTTCAAATTGAGCAATTATTTATGTTTTTTATGCTTTGATTTAATAGATTTTTGATTCACTAATCACTAATCTAATCTCCAAATATAATCACCAATATAATCCTAACATTATCTCCAGATTCTGTCCTTTGGTCTAGGATGTTTTATTCTTGTTCCTGACTTTTACAGCAAATTAATAAAATCTATGTTATAAATAACCACACTGAAGAGCAATATCATAAGTAAAGGTCCAACACATAGAAAGCCATTGGAGTAACCATTTCAATATCATAAGTAAAGGTGCAACACACAGACAGCCATTGGAGTAACCATTTCAACTTTATTTACACTTCAAGGTTGTCCAAACTGATGAAACTACCATAGAATATCAGTGTGTTTGCTGTGTGGAGGACAAAAAATAAATGATTAAAAAATCAGTCTGCAGTTAATTGGAAGTTAGCACAGGTTGGTTTGGGGTTTTGTTTTTGGTGAGTTTTTTGGGCTTTGTTTTGTTGTTATTGCTGTTTTTAAAATATTTCATTTGGGAGCAAAATGAAATCATTTATTTCTGGCTGTTCACATCCTTTATTTTTCCATCTTCCTCCTCTTCCTTTCATTTTCTGTGTCCTAAATGTAAATGTTTCAGATTTGTTTGCCAACTTATAAGGTATAATAAATTATTACCCACTAAAGCTCTGAAAAGACCATCTGGATAATAAATGTGAGTCAGTCAATTTTAACAGCTGGTCCTCATATGCAACTCTTTTGTCTTTTTCATTTATTTTTTACACCACCTTTTTGCTTTCAAAATATGCTACTGTTCCCTTAAATTAGTTACTCATTTTTAACTCTAAGAATGTATCAGTTTGGTTTTCTTCAGTTATTTAGAAAGACTCAATTTCTTTTTTTCTCTGTGCTTATCTGGAGCATGTTAGAACCTTAAGGGTGTTTCAGCACTTCAAAAACCACTATAAGTTTTTTGGTTTGTTTGCTTCACTTTTGAAATGGGTGGACCCTGATACGAAATGAATTTCGCTAATGGGAGATGAATTGCACATCACATGCAATTCATGTTCACGTGGTTCATGTGAGTCTGTGAGTAGTTCTGGGATCTTATAAAAAAACACAACCTGTCACAACATCACACCACCTTCACCCCCAAAAGAAAGAAAGAAAAAAGAAAGAAAGAAGGGAAGAAAGAGAGAAAGAAAATGGGGTGATAGAAACCTCTTGAAGCTCACTAAAGGCAAATGGCAAGTCCTGAATCTGGGCTGCAGTAATTCCATGGAGTAGCATAGGCTGGATACCAACTAGCTAGAAACTAGCTCGAACTATGCTCGAAGGTGTCCATGTAGACCAGCTGAATGTGATTCAGGGTGTATCATTCCAGATCTTCAAGGCCTTCTGCATCCTGTTCTATGTAGGCACAAGCAAACTAAAAAAGAAAAAGGAGGTTTTTTTTTCCTTTTTCACATCTGGAGCACTGTTTCATTTTGTGCTCCCACTATGCGCACTGACATACTGGTACACATTCAGTGGAGAGTCAGTGTGTTACTTATGGGTCTGGAACACAAAGCATGAGGATAAGTTAAGAGAACAAAGTTCGTTTTTTCTTAAGAAGAAAATGCTAAGGGAACATGGAAGTTTATCTCATTCCATATTGATGTTAAAAAAGGCAGGTTCGGACTCTTCTTGGAGTTGCATAGGCAGAGAGACAGGACAAGAGGAAGAGATGGGTTGTATTAAGAAAAATTCCAGTTGGATACTTGTTATTGGAATACTGTCACAAAGCAGGTAGTCAGATACTACACTGGGTTGGCCAGAGATGTTGTGGAGTTTTCATTCTTGGAAACAAAGAAAATTGATCTGGGCTCTGAAAACTGACACTGAGAAACCTGCTTTAACCTCTAGCACATGGACCAGCTGGTTTCCAGACATCCCCGACAACCTCAGATACTCTGTGATTCTTGTAATCTGGAACCAAGAATGAGATCCCGGTAAGAGTCTTTCAAATAACTTTCAAATACCCATTTAGTAAACATATACCAAGAGGACCTCAGGTGTGCAGTGTCATCTACAAAGCAATTAAATATATTTGTGTTCTTACGTGTCATGGTTTTGTGATTTTCGGTTATTGGTACTCCACATCATAATATCATGTAGTAAATGTACCTGGTTCCCAGAAGAGAAGGACTACTACATTCCCCACGGTACTTTGCTCCTCTGTTACCATTTTCCAGCCGGAGGGAAAAGATAAAAGCTCACAGTATAAGAACTTGCAGATCACGAGACCTCGTCCCTTTTTCCGCCGTCTCTCGTCTTGGCAGCACCTCTCTCTCCAGCCATCTTATCGTCGGTAGTAGAGTAAGGCCTACCTTGATTTTGGTACATTCTCTCTCTCTGTATTGGATTTATCTTTTAATTTAGCTTAAATTGTAATTATATTGTATTATAGTGTGTTGTTTTGCATTCTGATATCTTATTTAGTAAATTAGTTTGTTTCTCCTCAGATTGTTGCCGCTGTTCTTTGCTCTCAGGGCCATCTCCTTACCCTTTCCCCTTTTTCCCGGGGCGTGGGCCCGTGGATCCCTCGTCCCCTTTGTCACGGAACCGGGCCAAATGCCCGTAAGCCGTTGACATTATGTTTTTGCTACTTCATACACTTTACATAGTAGCTCTTTTCTATGCCTCATCGTCTCTTGTTGAAATTGCTTTCTTCTTCATCCACTTCATGACAGAGGAATAGGAGATAGCTCAGGATGAACGAATGACTTGTAATCCTGCTTATATACACATGACATATTAAATAGAGTTCCTTTTCTATGTTATTAATGAGCTAACCATGTGGAAGTTATGATATCTACTAGCAAGAGATGATCGTTCCTTTGAATACTGTTTTACATTTTAATGTCTAAATGGTTATGTGAGCAATTATGAATACTCATGGAGCACTGTGTTAATCTATGCAAATGATTTCTCACTTTACAAATCTTTGAAAACCAATGGACACCTATTTAGCTACCGGGTTGTGTAATTCCAGATGGGCACAGCAGGTGTACCCCACTTCATTCAGTTTTCCATAATGCTGTCATATTGCTTTTAAGTTCCTTCCTTCTGGATTCTTGTCTAGTCTATTTCGCAAAGATGAGCAGTTCACAAAACATGCGGCTAGTAGGTACAGAATACAAAATTATGCATCCCTGTGAGAAAATAATATTTTAAAAAGTGTGATAGCATCTCACACCGTCTATGACTCCTAAACAAATCTTAAATCCATTTGATTCAGAGATGAGAAACTGTGGTGATCATCAGAAACAGACAGCAATGAGCTTGTAAAACAGTTCAAGCAAACATTTGCAGTATGGGCATTAGCTAATAATATTGTTATTTTTAAGGAAAATTAATCCATAGGTCAGTGGATGATGTTTGTGTAATGAGTTACTGGTGACTCATCAGAGAGCTCTGAGGGAATCTTTTACTTGCTTGGGCCACTTCTGCATTTGGATCTAACTCTTTAGAAAAAGAAACAAAAATCTATTCGGTTGTTGAAGTAGGTTATTACTCCCTGCGGAAAAAAGGAAAGCCAGTGGCACGGAAATATGTTATATGTAGTTCTCTATTCTTTGTGTACATTTGCAGATGTATGGTTATTGTATAATATAACAAAGTTCTGTTATTAGTAAAACCTCTCTATATTTTCTGGTCTGTAAATACGAGTTTTGTGTAAGCATCTATTTAGAATTTATGTTTCTTTTTTTTTTTTAAACAGCTTTCTGACTTTGTCTTTCTAGCTTAACTGTCCTTTATTATCTATTCCTGTCTCAGATCTCTCTTCTTCATGTCATTTAAGCAATAAAATTGTTAGTCTGTGTACTTAGTCAGTATCATAGTATCTTCATATTCATCCTTAAAAACTGACTGTTTTGGAGGAATGAAGAAAAACTGAACTGTTTATAGTTTGCATCCTTGTCTTTGCACCATAACTTTTAACTTGAAACACCTGCTCCCTGGACAAGCACATGCAGAATTTCACAATAGACGTACAAGCTCTGTGAGACTCTCCTCTTTTTGATCCAGGTTCTTGTTCTTTCTCCAGACAGATACACAGTGTTGAGCCAACTGCAGGAGTGAACCTCTTCAGAACCCAAACAGTACCTCTGTTATATTGCAGACAGTCAATATATAAACATGTTTTGTGTTAGGTAATGAACAGCTGGGGTATTGATCAAATCATATGCAGAAATGGCGAGGCTGCAGAAAGCTATCTGCTTCAGGTATGCTATCTGAAAACTGTTCTGTTTTCAGGCTGATGCTGTGTCAATGAAATATAAAAGTATATTAGAATTATAACAGCAGACATAACATTTTGCTAATCGCTGAAGTGGTATGTCTGCAGCTATATGCTGCAAACATGAGTCAATTATTCTAATCGTCATCTCTGAGCTCTTGTTAGGAATTCAAGACCATGTGTGGTGTTCAGAAGGTAATTCCTATGATTGGCAGTTATTTGGTTGCTCTCTTGGCTATTATGATAAGACTCCTGTAGAGGCACTTCAAGCATACATAAAAATGTATAAGCAAGCTGTAACTGGAACATTTTGCAAAGATGAGGAAAATGAGAGATTATTAATTTTGCTCTTGTAATGTGCAAGACAACTTATGAGTAATTCTTTTTTTTTTTTTTTTTTTTGGTAGGAAAATCCAATACTGTTGGAGAGTGTTCTGTCCCCAACCCTAACCCCTGTAATAGTATTAAGTTAAGCATGTAATATAGCTGCAAATTAACCACAAGGGACTGGGGAAAGATTGAGGTTCTTAGCAGTACAGACGTGATCTAACTATTAAAGAAATTGGTCACCAATTGCTGTGACTAAGGGGTATACTCAAGGTAGTTCACATGCTTAGTGTGAATTATTGTATACCTTTTTGAAGAACCTTAAATCACCTCAACTAACTGATTCCTGAATTAAGAAATGTGGCATCTTTTTCAAGAGAAAATGCAGTAAATGTCCAACTTCTCCATGCACAGAGATTCCCACCCACTGAGTTCTTTGACTCCACTAGATAACGTTTATAGATTTTATTCATTTAATTCTATTTTTAGTACTTACTAGAGATTTATTTCTTTCAAAACTATTGAAGTGACAAAGTTAACAGGAGTTCTATGCTCTACAAAACTTCAATTCCTTTTACTTTTTTTCTTTTTTTTTTTGCTGGTATTTCAGGATTTCTTTTGCCATTTTCTAGCTCCATCTACTTATAAACCACTCTGCCTGTAGCTGTCATGGTGCAATAGTGGCTGTTGGGTTAGTTTGCAAAGCAGTACATGGTGTTTCTGAAGAACTGCGCTAGAAGGTGTGTACCTGCACTCTTTGTGCATTTTTACGTATGAATCTTATGTTATCATCAAAATAATAGAATATATCAAGGCAAATGAATATTGCTTCAAACTTAAAAATCATCTGAGAATACTGCATGACTCACAAATAGAATATTAATTTCAATTGCAGTTTCTTACTTCAGGGAAAATACTTCTTCTTTGTTAATCAAGGCCTCTTGATTAACTTGCTTCTGTTTGCTCTTTAGGGATTAATGCCAACTTCCATTTGTAGTAGTGTAAATGCTTCTAATAGCTGCATGGGGATGTGAAGGCTCCCTCTGAGAGTAGTCTTTACTCAACTCCTTTAACAAATGCTGAATGACTCAGTCACATTTTTAAAACCCTATGTGTGAGGGTGTAACCTTCACAGCTCAGTCTTTGGAGAGTTTTTGTGCAGGAAATTAGAGAAGTGGGTCACCCCAAAGGCAGTGTCCAGACTGTGGCACTCCAGTAGATAGGATTGCATGAAACAAGGCATGAAAAGCCTAAAGCTTTGTATCATCCTACCCATATCTATCTTTGACTGTGAACTGATTAGTAATGAAAGGTCAATGGGATATTGGGAAAAGGCTTTCCAAGCTGTTAGTAAAGAAGCAACTCCATTTTGGACATCCTTAGGGCTAATTTACAATGAAGATAGTAAGGGAATCAATTCAGCAGGAGAGTAGGGGCTATAACGGGACCATCCTTCTCCTCCTCAAGAAAGAAAAGCTCAGTCTACATTGACTTCTTACAGCAGAACTGAAGTGTGAATAATGTGAGGAATAGTATATAAGTGTCCTCCTGTCTTGCACTGGGTGAAGTATCAAGCAGAATACTAGCCTACTTCTCCTAACAGCTGACCCTCTAAAGAGGTTAAAAGTCCTAATACTAGAAGCTTAGGAAGAATTCTGTACCATGAAGGAGAGGAAACCTTATTTTATTTCACTGTTGACTGTGAGGCCAAATGTGGTCATCCTACAGTTAAATAACAGATGAATGCATTTTGTGAGTCCTTTAATTCTTCACAGAGTGAAGGATTCCTTAAATATTCCACTTTCACCTTTCATAACCTCATAACTATGTAAGACTGAGGAACAAACCTTGAGCCTTATAGGAACAGGTCAGTATTAAAATCAAAAGATGCAAAAGGGGAGAATGACTCGTCGCTGTGGTACCTTGACCTTGGCAGGACTTTGTGCTTTGCCATGTCTTAGCTGCTCATTTTGGAGAGGACATGAGGGTGGATTTGCCCTGCATTTTGTGTCTGTGACACTTCCAAGCTACTAGGACATGAGCCTGTCATGGCAGGCTCTTCAAGTGTGCTCTAAGGCATGACAGAAGAAAAAGCACAAGCCCAAGTCTTGCCTCTTGAAGAGTCTAGACTACAAATGCATTGGTAAAGGGTGTACTTTTGACACATTTCTAGTCTGTTCTCTAAACAAGTGACATCAGGACAAAGTGGGCTCTGGTTCACAATTTGTAGAATGAGAACAAAGCACTCTTATGAGACATTTGTAATTAAAAAGATATCACACAAATTTGTAACTGTTTTATTCTGAAGCAGCTCTTCAAGGTGAGGCTGGATAAGGCCCTGGGCAACCTGATCTAGCTGTGGTGTCCCTGATCATTGCCGGGGAGTTGAACTAGATGACTCTCAGAGGGCCCTTCCAACTCTAAGGATTCTAGGACTCTTGTACATTTGTTTGTGGCTTTGAACAGTGATAGTCATGGAGGAGAAGAAGAAAGCAAAAACAATTGGTCTTCCAAGTGGCAAGGCTGAGATTCTGTTACAGGAGGAACTGGAAGCCATTGTGCAGCAGGCAAACTGTGACTTAGTTGCCACTGCTGAAACATGATGGGATCATTCCCACAATTAGTGCTGCAATGGACAGCTACAGGTTCTTCACAAAGGATAGGCTAGGAAGGAAATCTTGCACCCCTCTAGGGATATCTGCATCCTCTGTTTGTATAAAGTGCCTGTATACCAATGCACACAGCATGGAAAATAAGAAGAACCAGAGATCTGTGTGCAGTCACAATGCCATGATGTCACTGCTGTCATGGAGACATAGAGGAACAAGTTGTATGACTGGAATGCTGTCACGAATGGCTATGTCTTTTTTTAGGAAAGACAGGCCATCAAGGTGAGGTGGTGGAGTTGTTCTTTATGTGAGAGAGCAATGAGAGTGTATCAAGATCCACTTGGGGGTGAATAATGAATGAGTGGAGAGCTTGTGGGTGAAAATCAAGGCACAGGCTAACATGAATGATACAATAGTGGGTGTGTACCACAAGATCAGAAGGAGAAAGTTAATGAGATCTTCTACAAACAGCTGGAAGTAGCCTTGTGATCCTGGGCACTGATCCTTATGGGAATGTTCAGTCATCCTGATATTTGTTGGAAAGGCAACAATGTCAGGCACACATGGTCCAGGAGGTTCCTGCAGTGTGTTGAAGATAACTTTCTGATGCAGGTGGTGGAAGAGTAAACAAAGAAGGCTGTGCTGCTGGACCTTGTTCTTACTGACAAGGAAGGGTTGGTTGGGTATATGAAGGTTGCAGGCAGCTTGGGATGCAGCGATCATGAGATGGTGGAGTTCAGGAATTTGTGTGGAAGAAGCAAAGCAACAAATAGGATTGCTGCCCTGGACTTCAGGAGATCTAGCTTTGATCTCAAAAAAGACCTACTTGGAAGTATCACTTGCGCTAGAGCGTTGAAAGGTAAGGGAGGTGGTCGACACTTAAACATCACCTCTTCCAAGTTCAATATCAGAGCATCTCTAAGAATATGAATTCAGGGAAAGGTGGCAGGAGACCTGCGTGTATGAGCAAGGAAGTCATGAAGAAACTCAAAGGGAAGAAGATCCACAAAACGTGGGAAGAGGGCATGTTCACTTGGAAAGAATATAGGAATGTTGTCAGGGCATGCAGGGATCCAACAAGGAAGACTCTTCAAATAACTGAAAGATGATTGCAGTGAGAGCGGTGCTGGATTCTTCTCACTGGAGACAGGTGACAGGACAAGGGGAAATGGCCTCAAGTTGTGCCAGGGGAGGTTTAGGCTGGATATCAGGAAAAACTTCTTTACAGAAAGGGTTGTTAAGCACTGGAACAGGCTCTCCAAGGAGGTGGTAGAGTCACCATCCCTGAATGTGTTTAAAACCTGTTTGGATGTGGTGCTTGGGGACATGATTTAGCGGTGAGTTGTTAGAGTTAGGGTACTATGGTTAGGTTGCAGTTGGACTTGATGATCTTGAGGGTCTTCTCCAACCTGAGCAATTCTATGGTTCTATGATTCTAAGGCCTTCTTGGAATTAAATCTGGTAGAGGTGATCAAGGATAACAAGAAAAGTTTTTTTTAAGTGTGTCAATAGTAAAAAGAGAATTAGAGATAATGTGGTTCCATTACTGAATGAAATGGGTGCCCTGGTAACAGGGAACACTGAGAAGGCATCTGAATGTTTCAGTCTTTACTACTAAGACTGCCCCTTGGGAATCTCAGACCCTGGAGGTAAAATGGAGAGTCTGGGATCTGGAAGACATCGCCTTGTTTGAGGTGGACAAGATCAGAGAGAATTTAGCTAAAATCAACACACACAAATTCATGGACACTGATGGAATGCACCCATCTGTGCTAAGGTAGCTGGCAGAAGTTATGTGACTGTCAAAGCATTCTCTATTATCTTTGACAAGTCTTGGAGAATGGGAGAAGTCCCTTAAGGTTGATTGTAAGCCAACATCACACCAAAATCCAAAAAGGGAGAGAAGGAAGAAGCGGGCAACTACAGGCCAGTCAGCCTTACCTCTGTCTCCGGAGAAGTGATGGAACAGCTTATTCTGGAGGCCATCTCCAAACAACTGGAAGAGAAGAAGATTATCAGGGGTAGTCAACATAGATTCACCAAGGGGAAATCATGCTTGACCAATAATGTAGCTTTCTATGATGTCATTACTGGCTGGGTAGATGAGTGGGAGAGCAGTGGATGTTTTGTACTTGACGTCAGCAAGTCATTTGACATTGTAGTCCACAGCATCCTTGTAAGTGTGGGATAGATGACTGGTCAGTGAAATGGATTGAGATCTGTCTAGCTGGCAGAGCTTGTAATCAGTGGCACAGAGTCCAGTTGGAGGCCTGTAACTAACAGTGTTCCCCAGGGGCTGGTGCTAGATCTGATCTTGTTCATAGAATCATGGAATTCCAATTCTGGGCTCCTCAGTTCAAAAAAGACAGTGATCCCCTAGAGAGAATGCAGAAGAGGGTGATAAAGATGATAAAGGGTCTGGAGCATCTCCCCTATGAGGAATGGCTGAGAGACCTGGGACTCTTCAGTCTGCAGAGGAGAAGGCTGGGAAGGCATCTCATCATTGTTAATAAATATCTGAAGTGCAGGAGTTAAGTTGACTGGGGGCAAACTCTTTTCCATGGTGAGCAACAGTAGAATAAGGGGCAATGGGCACAAACTGGAACACAGGAAGTTACATACTAAAGCAGTTAAGAACTTTTTCACTGGAACATGCTGCCCAGAGAGGTTGTAGAGTCTCCTGCTCTGGAGATATTCAAGACCAGTCTGGATGCTTTCCTGTGTGACCTACTGCAGGGAATATATATGAAAATGGATGCCTGACTACGAACAGTGAAATATTTGTGTGGTAAAGCATCCAATAAATTGGCCTCCATCAACATTTAATGTCTCAGGATTAACAGGAAATTTTTAAGATTGACATTGAACTGGATTTATTCCATGCAAAGAGCTGCTTGAAAGATTTTGTTCTTAATCTTGACTTGCTGGAGAGGTTATGGATATGGTGAGTGTGTCCTTTGTTGGCATTATTTCTTTAGGCTTTTAGGAGTGTTAAATTTACAGTTGATCAGTAGAAAGACTTAATACTTAAATTTATAATTTTCACCTATTTAGAAGGACAAACAAAACTAATGAACAAGTGCTTAGGTGATATAACTTTATTTAGGAGTCACCAGTGCGTAATCTTCTCGGCATTGTTTGTACAGTACTCGGAGTTTAGACTTTGCATATGCTTGTGAGTATTCATAGAAACATTCATACATTCATAGTTACATGTAATAACATAGCTAAAAGGACAGTATGGAATGAAAATCTTTTTTCCTATTCGTTAAAGCCCAGAACTTTATAGAAGAAATAGAGCAAGAATCATGACAAACCTGCAGAACATACTGTTCTAAGAAAGGACTTTAACAATGAGATTTGTGTAAGCTCTGTATGTGTATTATTCTTTAAAAATTATTTTAAAATAGTCCATTCTTTTGTCTATTTTTAATGGCTACCAGAGGTGCAATGCACACTGAACCAAGCAGGACAGATTGAGATGGGAAGGTATTTTACTCTGGAAGAAAGGATCTAACACACCACCCAATGCAGAACCTGCTGTGAATTGTCCCATGAAAACATGCTAGAAATAACTGAAAGCTCAGGGTTTTTTTTCAGTGCTTCAAAAGTGTCTGACCAAAGTACATCTATGAGTGTGCACTACATGACCTCTAATAGCTCTCAGCACTGTTAGGAAAGGCTAATTATTTGTAAGCCATTTGACAGCATAATTAGGTGACCTTCATATGGAGGCAGAATAGTTTCTTTATCAATTATGTTCAGCAGTGAAAAACTGATTATCTGCATGCTTTTGGAGTAGGTTGTAATGGGATCATAACAAAAACTATTTTGTTTTACTCACATATTGTAGGGAAGCTAAAGAATAGGAGTAATTCACTTAATTTGCTAAAGGTATGAAGTAATATGGTGCAACAATTTGGTTTAACAGATTGAAGGTATAACCGGAACAGGGTACTGAAGGAAATGAAATTATTTTGATTGAGGACAATTAGCCTTGAATGACAATTGTAGAGAAATGGATTAAAATTATTTACTCAGAGCCAGTGAAAAGCTAAATCTAAACTCTAAGTTTGGAGCAAGGAAAACATGGTATTTCCTCGTTTATAATCTTGATTTGAGAAAAAGCATAAAAGCATTGGCTTGCAATAAACAGCCTCAGTGATAATGAGTGTTAGTTTTCATTGTGTGAAACCTGCTTCTGTATTCAGTTTTATTCTAATTATGGGGTAACAGTTTTGCAATGACAAGCTGCCATTAGTAGTAAGGTAGAGAAATAGAGTCAGAAAATGGGATGTCTTTGGGAAGGAAATAAACTTTTGTTTGAACAATTAGTCTGTACAAAGCGGAAGAGTGAAGCAGCACTTCCTCTCAAGAGAAATGGAGTCTCAGAAGATAATTCACTAATAAATGAGATAAGGGAGTTAGAGGCCAGCACTGATTAAATTAAAGGTTTGAAATCAGAAATTAACAGTAAAACAAGCTGTCCAGAGAGAAAACTGATACAAGTTAGGGTGTGTTGTGTAGAGAATTATTCACTCTGCCTGGGAATGAACTAGCAGAGGGTGACCCTATGGTGGGATCTGAATCCCGGAAGGAACTCCTTTATTATGCAAGGAAATCACTGGAGAAGAAAGACGACACTATCTAATTTAAGAGAAGCGGCCTATATTTATCATCTAACCTCAAAGTAGCACACCACTATACCTAACTTAAATTGACAGGAGTATAAATTGTGGTGTTTTCTAAAAACTTTCAAGTACAGAGGAAAGATGTGTGATTTGAAGTCACTGGGTGAGGGAAAACCTGGAGATACTCCCTTCAGAGCTTCTGGAAGAGAAAACATACATTTGACCTTCAAAATACCAGCAGATTCAAATCCTTAAAAAGGATTAGCTGAAAATAAGTTTAAACAATAACCTGTGACATTCTGACTGCTCTTCTTCTGGACAGCCTAGACACATTCAGGACCTTAATGAGTGGTTGATATTGGTGCTGTTCCAGGAAGAGCTGAGGATCTTGTTAAATTTGTTGCAGACAAGGGCTTAATAAACTTGTGTGTTGTTGAAAGTAGGTAATAGCGACTGCTCTTATAAACAGAGAAGAAATACGTTATGCATTTTCTGATCATACTAAACAGTTTTATGAGTCTCATTCACTGAATCTTCTTGTTACATTTAAACTTCTGATGCTGCTTTAGCAGATCAGAACCTGGTTCTTCAGATATACTGATAAATAAGTTTTCTGCTTGCTCCTAATCAGATCATCATGCTAGGTGACCAACAATGTCATTACTATTGTGCTTCAGAAAAGGAGGGAAACTGTAGTAGTACTCCCACTGTATTATGGGTTTGATATTGACATTGAAGCACAATGTTGATGTCATTGCAGAAAATTTACATTCCAGTGACAAGGGAGAAGGAAGCAAACTTTACAAATGAACTTACCTATCTTTCAGATAGTCTGAAGTCTGCTCAGCTGTCCTGAAAACAGAAAAGAAAGCTCAAGGTCTCCTATAGGGGTATATTATTGTTTTTTGCTGATTTAAAGCACCAGGGTATTATAGAATGATAGAGCTCATTTAAAATGAATAGAAATATTCTGTCACTTAGTATCAACACCACTAGAAATAATGTAGAGTGGTGTTGTAATTTCATGGTTTATGATGTACTCAGTAGATCAGATGCCTTGGTATTAGCATCTTTTTTTCCTCTCTTTATGATTATTTGCATTAATCACAACATTTGTGTTTACCTGAAGAGTCTTACAACACCACTCCTTCTCCAGTGGCTACTGTGATGATTCTTTCTCATTCTGGATACCTGGAATTTTTTTAGCATTAAGTCAGCTGACAGCCTCTGGTTCACGCAGATCTGGGAAAGTCATGTCCAGAGCAATAAAGTGTAACAGCACACATATATCTCTGATCCTTTTAACCAAGTTGAAATCTTTGCTCATAATTCAATTGTTCACACTTCTGCTTAAGCTTCTTTCCTTCCTAGTAATGGAAGCAGGTGGGTGGCAATCTTCAGAATCTGTTGTCTAATGTATACTATTTTAAGGAAGGATGATGAAGGATTAAAGATATATAACAAAAAGAAGAAAAGAAGAAAAAGCAATACATTTTGAGTCTTGCACAGTGTAAGCTCTGCTGCAGTGCCTCCTCTTTTTAATGACAGTTATTCCAACAGGTGGGCTATGGCTAGCAGTTAGAATAGTCGAATTCAATGCAACAAAAACTATGCTGAAAAATAATTATTAAAAAAAATGTTGTCATATTAGGAAATAGCATCGCTTGGGAAGTGCTTAATGACAGTCCCACTTTGTGTCATGTCTTAAGCTGTAAAGGAATTAATTTGTTTGTGGAAATGAGTATTGGACTGGAATCATTTATTTAGCTAATGAGGTATGACTGCATGATGTCATAGTATCCTAAATATCGTGGGCTCTGTTACTGGAATACAGGCTTTGGGTAAAACAAAAAGACTTAAAAGCTTGTTCTTGGATGTTCAGTAAATCACCAGACCAAAGCTATGCTGGAACACCTCGCCTCAGTAAAACGAACAAATACGTTGGCTGTACTTCTCTAAAATTTGATTCAATTCAGTATTGTCCCTTTTCAGTTCCACCCAGGCAGGTAAATAAAAGAAAAATAATAAAAATCTCTTCCAGTTTCCTAAGCAAATGTATTCTATTAACATCAAGACCTTTCTTCATACTTTCCCATGGTCTAGTCTCTACATCCTCAGTTTAAAAATGTGATAACACAGAGAAAAGAAAGAAAAGTTCTTCCACTGAAAGAATTTAGCACGCAGAAAAAAAAAGATTAACATCAGATTCCTCTTAGATCTCTCTCTTCTGAAGGTAATCAGTTCAGCTGTGATTTCTGACTTGCTTCAGAAAAAAAAGTTCAGGTCTTTTTAACATTGCTTTCGTACTTTGCTCAGTATGTCTACCATTACTCTTATTTGAGTTTGGAGACTAAATAAACACTGGAAGCAAGCATCTTTGCAGTTGTCATTTGAAAAGATGCTGTTACAGTTTGTTGTTTTTTTAATGCTAGTATAACATTGAAGAATCTTTTTATAACATTCCTGGTTTTAATAATTTTCCTTAGGTTCATACCACTGAAACCTGATTCCTAACTGAAATGCTCTATCTGAAATGCATGGAAACAGAATAGATATTTTTCTACAACTGACTGCTCATAAGTAAAACTTTACTGGCATATGTTTTGTCTTTTATGAAGGGTGGAGGGAAAGAATGTTTCCTATGCTTTAAAAAAATATTGAAACTCTACATCTAAGTCATCATGTTATGTCACTGCTCATGGTCAAGTTATTTCACTTAGTAAGGAAAGTAAATTTAATTAAATTTTGTTGTGCATATAGAGCTTCCCACCTTAAGGATTTCTGATGAAGTACATTATAAAAATGTAATTGTAGCATGAACTACCCAGGCTATGCAACCTGAAATCAAACAAAAAGTTCACCAGAGGTTTGTTATGTATGTATACTATCTCAAATGACTCATAAATTTCCTGTGGATTCCTCTTCAGTATTTTACGTCTCTATTCCTCCTTTTTAAATGATCATATTTTTGGATCAAGTGGCACATGTAAAATCTAATAAAGGTTTCATTGGAATGCACAACCTGTTGTTCCTTATCAAGCATATTCGTTACCTCATGTTTTAGGACACAGGTCATCACAAAGCCCTGCTGGACTGACCAGCTTATGGCTAGGCACAGTTAGAGAATTATTAGCAACAGAATTATAATCACATTGAGAGACTTAGGAGAGAAGAAGAGTGTGTTGTGTGAGGCCACACATTAGCATTGATTCTGAGGAACACTGATTTGTATTGACATCAGGATTTTATCTCTGGTAATATGGAAAGAATAAGCCGTTTTCTCAAGGTCACGAAGCAGTTCAGTATTTAGAGCTCAGCTACAACCTGGATCTTTTTATTTCTGCTTGACTCTCTTATCTGCTGTACCATATTGCATTTTCTATTTTAATCTGTTAATTCTAGAATTCCCAAAATGCAAATAAAATAAGAGGCCTTTTCTGCTTCTTTCTGTGTATACACTTCCTTACCCTTCAGTGTTTGCAAGATTGTAATACAACACCCCTCTGGCCTTTTCTTCTCAGATGCAGTTAAATGGCTACAGGAAGGCCAGAGTAGTCCCAAGAGGACAAGAAAAATCCAGTTTCCCTTTCCCTCAACTGGCATTACACATGCATAACCCAGGAGACAATGAGGCTAAGAAGGTCCACACAAAGTTTTCTTCAAAGACATTCATATGTCATCCTGAAACATTTTCAGACTGTTCTGTCCATGATCCTGGTGAGAGTTGGATTTGAACATTTTTATTCTGACAGTACATGCTGGCTCAGGTGTAGCATGTAGGAGCAGAACACAACATGCAAGCTACAGCTGTAAAAAAGTGTATAGTGACAACACGAGCTTCCAGTATACACCTTCATTTCATCACCTATCAGATAATCCATGCAGTAATCTGCCCTCTAATGAAAGGAAGAGAACACAGTATCATAAAAATGAATTAAATTTGAACATCAAACAAGCCAGAAATGATACAAAATGAGAGTAAACGTTGGACAGAATACAATTACTTCAGAATGTAATTTCTCAGATATGTTGTCTCAGTTAACATACACAGGGTTTGTGGCATGCCATGTCATTAATACTGCAGAACATCTTCCATTACAGAACCTAGATTTCAGTTGCTTATGGCTTTGCCAAAATATAACATCAGGTTGATGTTTTATGCAGGAAGTCTACATTGTCTATTTGTTTAAATATTAGCCAAACAACTTCAGCTATATCCAAGGCTGAGAACAAAGAGAAAATCTGTTTTTTGTTAAAGAAAAAAGAAGGGTTGTGTGTGAAAAACTAATACAGCTTGACTACCGATTGCACTGAATGTTTGTTCATTAACGAACTGAATTCCAGTATTTCTGAGGACAGCAATATTAGGACTGCAGACGTGTCATTAGTGTCTTTCATACAGTTTCACAGAATTAAAGAACTGCAGTGATTGGAAGGACCTCAAGAGATCACCGAGTCCTGCTAAAGCAGGTTCCTTACAAGGATTCACACAAGTAGGCATCCAGGTGAGTCTTGAATATCTCTACAGAAAGAGACCCCACAACTTCTTTGGGCAACCTGTTCCATTGCTCTGTCACCCTTACCATTTGACTGTCTTTTGCAAACTGGGGAATTTACAGTAAAACTGGAGGTCTGAAGGAAGACAAAAAAACCTCAGCAAATCATTTTAACATATTCCAGACACTCTGAGTAGCTTAACCTGTTGTAATATTTGAGATACTAGCCAGTAGAATGTGCTAGCGTTGAAATATAGCTATTATTTAATCTCAGTAGCCATTTTCACATGGTGATGAACAAGTGAGACAACTGCTCAGGAAATGTTTTACACGCTTGTAATTTAAGCAATCAGATTTTGCAGGTCATTGAATCAGACACACTGAAAGGTAATAAAATAAAGATGGCCAAATCCTGTGTTCTTTCAAAGACAACTATTTGAGATCCTCACTCTTCTGGCCTGATTCTGATCTCAAGAAGGTTTTTCTGGCTTTGCAGAAGCGTGTCAGAAAGAAGAGTCAGTGGCTTACAGCACTTGAATGTTTTGGACTTTCAAATATCCAAATGTGCCTCCTACCTCAAGTCTCAAGTCTAGTAGTTGGAAAGAATTTTATTGACCTTGCTGCCAAACTACAGTGGCTTTGAAATCTCCTTGTCATTTGTTCTTTATTTAAAGCTGAGAGTGAAAATGCTCCTGCTATTCAACAGTTCCTGTGCCAAAGCAAACCTTTTTCCCATAATTTTGTCTCCTATTAGTATTTTTCATTATTATTTCTCATAAAATATTTCCCTTACTATCTTTGTCTCTTCTGATTTTCAGTATTATTTTTGATGCACTGTAATTGTGTTAGCACTCTGGAAATTGTTTTGTACAAAATGATCAAGGAATCCAGCCTCATTCGTAAAGAATTCATAAAGAAATTGATTTTTTACATGAGTAATTTTGGCCAGTGGGTGTTGAAGACAAAAATCCTATTTATTAATTGATACCATGGGCAACCTACTTCATTTCTCTATCTTGTCTTACCTCTCTCCCAGTTTTTTCTTATCTTCCATTCAGACAGTGACAGTCTATTTTCATTTATGTTCCTATCCATTGCTTGGTATGATGGGACCATAATTTTTAGATTCTAAGGTTACTTTCTTTATTTTTGTATTTGTTGAGAGGACAGTCACCAGTTTGGAAAGTTATAATTTAGCACAAAATAGTGTATTACTGTGTGGTGCAGTTGACACACCTGAGAGATAAGTTGTCATCCAGAGAGATGTAGAATCTCACGAGGTTCAGCAAAGCCAAATGCAAGGTCTTGCACCTGGGACACAACACTATCAGTACAAGCTGGGGGACAAAAGGATAGAGCACAGCCTTGCCGAATAGGATTTGGGATACTGATGGATGGCAAGCTGGACATAAGCTAGCAGTGTGCTCTCACTTGGAGTACTGTGTCCAGATGTGAAGTCCTCAGTACATGAGATACATCAACCTGTTGGAGCATGTTCAGAGGAGGGCCACAAAAATCATCTGGGGGATGGAACACCTTCCCTACGAGGACAGACTGAGAGAGCTGGAGCTGTTCAGCCTGAAGGAGAGAAGGCTCCAGAGACACCTGACAGCTGCCTGTCAGTATCTGAAGGGGTCTATAAGAAAGAAGGGGACAGACTGTCCAGCAGGGTCTGTTGTGATAGTAAAAGGGGAATGAATTCAAACTAAAAGAGGGGAGATTTAGGTTAGATTGTAGAACGAAATTCTTTACTCAGAGAGTGCTGAGACACTGGAACAAATTGCCAAGAGAAGCTGTGGATGCCCCATCCCTATAGAAATTCAAGGCCAGATTGGATGGAGCACAGGGCAAACAGACCTAGTGGGTGACAACCCTGCCCACAGCAGGAGCATTGGACCTGAATGATCTTTAAGATCCCTTCCAACCTTATATCCAATCAGATTGGATATAAGGAAAATTTTTCCTCAGTAAGAGTGATGAGGCACTGGAACAGGTTGCCCAGAGATGTGGTGGTTGCCCCATCCCTGGAGACTTTCAGTCTGAACCAGGCTCTGAGCAACCTGATCTAGCTGTAGGTGTCTCTGTTCATTGCAGGAGTTGGACTAGGTGCCCTTTACAGGTCCCTTCCAACACAGAAAATTCTATGATACTACAATAAAACCTTGAGATATAGGAAGCTGAAAACCCTGTTCATTTTTCCCGTGAAGCTGGTCTGCATGAAGAACAAATGTAAGGGTGGGATTTTACATTGTTATCAGAAGTAGTATTTCACCAATGTTGAAAGCTGGAGACTAGACAGGACTGTACCATTCTATTAAGAAACAAAGTTCCCAAGTTAACTGTGATTGGTCTAAGATTAAAATCAGGTAAGAAGTTCCTTATTATTGTGATCAGGAAAGAAGATGGGGAACATCTATGGTGTATTTGTTTTCATAGTTGTTTTATATAGATTAAAAGAATCTGCACGAATTTTTACATATGGAATAGGGACGAAAAATTTAGTGTTATAACTGTTTAATTAACGATATAAAGCCACCACTAGGAAGTCAAAACAGCTATGATCTTCTCAAGTCAAGTA
This sequence comes from Numida meleagris, assembly GCF_002078875.1. NCBI lineage: Eukaryota > Metazoa > Chordata > Aves > Galliformes > Numididae > Numida > Numida meleagris. The sequence continues at coordinate 37,351,254 of NC_034438.1, read as the reverse complement.
TTGTTTTATTATTTAGTAGAATACAAAAGTGGTTTTTTTTTGACTTCAGGAAGTGTTACATATGGCAATGAGCTGATCTTATGTCTATTCAGGGACAATCAGCACACTAGCAAAAATCACTGTGTTCTGGCCAGCAGCTTTTGCTTCAGTTTGACTGTCATCTGGATCTTGCTGAAGATTGCCAGTGGAATTTTTGATAATACGTTACATAGTATAATATATTTAGCATTGTTCTATGAGCTGAAGATTATCACAGAATCGCGGAATCACAGCTCTTGGAAGGGACCTCAAGAGATCATCAAGTCCAATCCTCTGGCTAAAGCAGGTTCTCTAAAATTGGTAGCACAGGTAGGCATCCAGACAAGTACTGAACATCTCCGTAGAAGGAGGCTCCACAATCTCTCTGGGCAACCTGTTCCAAAGCTCCACCATCCTTACCGTAAAGAAGTTCTTCCACATGTTAGTATGGAATTTCCTATGTTCAAGTTTTAGGCCATTACTCCTTGTCCTATTGCTAAACACCACTGAGAAGAGCCTGGCCTCATTCAATTGCCTCCAACCTCCCTTCTCGGTACTCTTTTTCCCAGGCTGAACGGACCCAGGTTACTCAGTCTTTCCTCATAAGAGAGGTGCTCCAGGCCCTTTATTATCTTTGTGGCCCTCCACTGGACTCCTTCTAGGAGATCCCTGTGTTTTATGAACTGAGGAGTACAGAACTGGACACAGTGTTCTAAATGTGGCCTGACCAGGGCAGAGTAGAGAGGGAGGATCACCTCTCTTGACCTGCTGGCCACGCTGTTTTTAATGCACCCCAGGATGCCATTGGCCTTCGTGGCCATCAGAGCACACTGCTGGTTCATGGCCAACCTGTTGTTCACCAGGACCCTCAGGTCCTTCTCTACAGAGCTCCTTTCCAGCACGTCATCCCCTAACCTGTGCTGATGTGTGCGGTTATTCCTCCTCAGGTGCAAAACTTTGCATTTGTTCTTGTTAAACCTCATCAGGCTCCTCCCTGCCAACTCTCCTGTCTGTCCATACCTTAATGAACGGTAGCACAAAATTTCAGTGTGTCAGTAACTCCTCTCAGCTTTATAACATCAGCAAACTTGTTGAGGGAGGACTCTATCCCTTTATCCAGGTCGTTAATGAAGATGTTGAACAAGACCAGACCCAGCAGCGCATTCATTATGTACTTGTGTAACAGAAAAAAATAAAAATTCCCAATGATACGAGGACACTATTACACAAAAGGAAAACAGACATCTTTCATATCACATGGTATAATCTGCCACCACATTCCTGTGAGGACTGTGTAATTTATAGCACATAACAGTCAGAGTGAATAAAAATAATGCCAAGATTTTACAAAGTGCTGAACAGTCCCACACTGTTAAACAAAATCTGAAGTTATTATTTCTCCTTCAGATATATTGTCACACACAAAGCCTACAAAACTCAGGAGTTCAGAGGTAATTCCTCCTTCAGAATCATTCTCAGAACCTACAGGTGTGCAGCAGGTCAACACAGACATGGCTGAGCTGGTGAGCTGGTGCTGAGGTCTGATTCTCTGCCCCACCTTTAGTCAGTTTGCTAAGAATGGAGAACTTTTCATCCCAGGTTCTTAGGGAGAATTGCTTCCTTCCCTCATATGGCTACTGTAACATGCTAGGATAACTGACTTCAGAACAGAATAGAATGTGCTTAGTAATCTCAACTTGCAGAGCACCCCAGAGAGAGTCAGCTCAATTAAGTAAACAGGTTTTGAGGTAAAAAAGACTGGAGATAACTAGAGAACAACTGTGTAAGTAATTCATTAGTGTAGAGTGGGGAAATTGAATCCTTTCCCCATCTCCAGCCACTTTTCTATGCCATGCAGAGCCTTACCCCTTCTCATAGCAGTAACATCTATGTACCCTCCTGTACTGTAGTGAGCAACAGTTTGGCCTTTCACACATCTTACTGTCTTAATTTATTTCCTTGAAGACAAATGCTGTGGAATGGTTCTGGTTTGGGATTTCCTTCTGAGTAATACAATGCATATGTTAAAGAAAAATGTTCAAAATAAATAAATATTTGCATAAACTATATTCTTTCTCCTTCTTCACCTCCAGAAGTCATGCATCTAAATAAAATTTTGAGCACCAAAATCTGAATGTTAGCATCTCATTTTCTCCAGTTAGCTATCATTCAGCTACCTGAAACTGATCAAGCTAGTTTCTAGGTGAAATTTTGGCATATTTTTCATTCTCATTTTCACCAGGCAGCTGCACATGAAGAGTGGTGATATGCACTCTACAATGTCTGACTTGTTGGAATAAATATTTCCTAAGAATGGGAGATTAAGAGGGAGGCTGAGGTTCTGTCTGTCCACTGGTAATATTTTCTCATCAGTCCAAACGCGAGACAGGAGAAAGAGGAGGGACACACAAGTCCTCCAATTTGAGATGAGAGGAAATAATTGCAATCTTTGTCTGCCGTTTCATGGTATTCTAAATAACAGGATATTGCCTGAGGAGCACTGACCCTTGCATCTAAGTTTAGACAAGGTTTACAGCTGCAAATCTCGGCTGTGGGAGGTGCCTCCCTGCAACCATGAAAACTGTTAACATTACAGGAAGGTCGACAGAAAAGGCTTTGGATGAATATCTTTCCTGATACCAAGGGTGCCTCTGACCCAGAAGCTAGAAGAAAAGATCAAGACATCTACTGAGATATGAAATGAAATGTATGTTTTCTGAAAAGGGCAGAAGGAATTAATAATAAGGACACAACAAGGTCTTATTAATTGCTTTCCAGTCTGTCCTCTCTTCAAGGTGTGGGAAAGTGTCCTGTTATTAAAATACTTGTATTCATAGCTTAATGTGTCAGAGTTTTCCAGGTGCTTAAGGCATACTCATGCTTCAGTAAAAACAAGGAGATACCAAAGTTATTGTTGGTAGTAGCTAGATGAACTAGCACTGGCAAGAGCTGAAGAAGTCATGCAAAATGCTGTAATGCCTAGGTTCTTGTGGAAACCAAGGAAATGTAACTTTGATTTTGCAACATGTGCCTTGCCACTTGCAGGTTTCTTGAAATCATAAGCATTAACACCAAATCTTGTGGGCAAGTTTGTTTTTTTTTTGGTTGAGCAACTGTGCAAACAAATGAGAGAACAGTGTGGATCATGGAAGAAATTCCAGGAGACATAAGGATATTTATAAAATAGCATATCACAATGGCTTTGTTAATTAATTTTCACTCTTAAGAACAGTGATTTGGCTTAATAACAAAAGAGTTATGGAGATAGAAGGAGAACCAAGTCTCCTATTTGCTGCAATGCCAGGCTTCTGTAGAAAAAAATATATATTCAAAAACCTTTCATTTTTCTTTTCTTGGCTGCTTTTCCTCAGAAATATTCAGTCTGTAATCCCCAACTCCCACCCTTGTACTTGGCATGGCACATATTTTGTAAAGCTGAAAAGCAGGCAACCTTGACACAGAGAGACCTTTGCAAAGAGGTATGGAAAATTCCTTTGTCTTTTTTCCCAGTAGCCCTCAAATATCACACTTACATATTTCATTTCAAAACAAATTAGACTGTTCTTTCCCAAGGCCAGCTTATAAATATAATTTTCATTTTTATGCATGAAAGTTGATATATGCATGAAGACAGAGAACTCAGATGCTGTCAAGTAGACAAAGCCAATCTCTTAGTTATGGTTGTATAAGGAAATAGTATAAAAAGAAGAAGAAAGAGAAACAGTTTTGGAAGATGCATGTTTATTGATGTCCAGTAGGAGCTGGATCTCAAATTCCTTTCCCCCATAACAGCTTTGAAGGAAGTGTTTTTCAAGCAGACCTGAATATTGCCCATTTCTTCTGGAAAATGTCCTTTTTCTGTGAGACCCAGCCCTTAGCCTCTCTTTTCCAACATTAAAAGACATTTTCTCTTGACATATAGTTATGGAGGACTCTGATCAGGCAGTTCTTGAGAAACATTTGAATTAACATTTTAAATATTAGTCTGGGCTCAATTCTTCAGAGGTCAGTTTGAGACACACCTCCCACTTATGGCCATGGGAGTTGATCGTGTTCATTTTATTTCTGATGGCGTTGAGCACTTAGCAGCAATGGATACTTTTCAGAAAAACTAATTATTGCTTTCTCTATGATTATTTTATATCATTTTATATGGTGTAATTTTATATGGTGTAACCTAGATCAGGTTGCACAGGTAGACGTCCAGGCGGGTCTTGAACATCTCCAGAGAAGGAGACCCCACAACCTCCCTGGGCAGCCTGTTCCAGTGCTCCATCACCCTCACCATGAAGAAGTTCTTATGCATATTTGTGAGGAACTTCCTATGCTTCAGTTTGTGGCCATTTCCCCTTGTCCTATCACCACGCACTGCTGAAAAGAGTCTGGCCTCATCCCTTTGCCTCCCACACCTCAGATATTTATAAACATTGATCAGATCCCCTCTGAGTCTTCCATTCTCAAGGCTGAACAGACACAGGTCGGTTGGCATTTCCTCATAAGAGAGGTGCTCCAGGCACTTTGTCATCTTTGTGGCCCTCTGCTGGACTCTCTCCAGGCGATCCCTGTCTTTTTTGTACCAGGGAGCCCAGAACTGGACACAGTACTCCAGGCGAGGCCTCACCAGGGCAGAGTAGAGGGGGAGGATCACCTTTCTTGACCTGTTAGCTGCTCTCTTTTTAATGCACCCCAGTGCCATTGGCCCTCTTGGCCACCAGGGCATACTACTGGCTCATGGCCAACCTGTTGTTCACCAGGACCCCAGGTCCCTTTCTGCAGAGCTCCTCTTCAGCAGGTCATCCCTCAATCTGTACTGGTATAGGTACTGCAGTTGTTCCTCCCTAGGTGCAAGACTCTACACTTGCTCTTGTTAAACCTCATCTGGTTCCTCTCTGCCCAACTCTCCAGTCTGTCCAGGTCTCACTGAATGGCAGCACAGCCTTCTGGCTTGTCAGACATTCCTCCCAGTTTTGTGTCATCAGCAACTGTGCTGAGGGTGGACACTATCTCCTCATCAAGGTCATTGATGAAGATGTTGAACAAGACCAGATCCAGTATGGACCCCTGAGGAACACTGCTAAATACAGGCCTCCAACTGGACTTTACACCACCGATCACAACCCTCTGAGTTCTACCAGTCAGCCACTTCTCAACCCACATAACCATCCACTCATCTATTCCACACTTTCTCAGCTTTGTTGTGAGGATGTTGCGGGAGACAGTGTCAAATGCCTTGCTGAAATCAAGGTAGACTACACCCACCACTCTCCCCCCAACCACCCAGCCAGTGATGGCATCATAGAAGGCTACCAGGTTGGTCGAGCATACCCAACATGGGTAGCTGGAAACGTGCAGCACCAAAGTGGGATGCAGCCAGGATCCTTCAATTTCACAGCAACAGTCCTGTGGTGCTTCTGTGTGCCTCAATTTCCCAACAGCAGCTGTCAGATAAGACGACACCTGTCAGGTAGGTTAGTGCTGTTAGGTGGAAGTGCATTTCTCTTGAAGTTCATGGAATGCCTAGAGCCCATGAAGAACACTGGCAAGAAATAGATGCTAAATTTGCAAAATTTTGAGCTTCCTTGGTTAATGACACAGTGCATATTCCCAATGCATGTACCACAAAAACAAAACAAAACAAAACAACAACAAAAAAGCCACACCACTGTTCCGCGCTCAGCTTTTTAGTGGCAGAGGAAGAAACTGCACCTGCTCTGCCTCCCTGGCTGTTCAGGGTATTTAGCTGATCAGAACTCAGACAATAAGTGCTCACAAGTGTCTGACAGAATTTATCCGTAAAAAAAAATATCATTTTTATAAGATTTATGTAACATTTCATACATAATTGGGCAAAGAAGAAAATACTTGGCAGGGATTTTCCTTGCGTGCTGTATCCACTTCAGGAAGAAGAAAAATGTGACTCCACGGAGGAATCTTCAAAATTATGAGCCGTTCAGTAAGCATCCTGGGGATGGCATATTCAGTGCATTGCGCATAGGTCAGCACACGACTCCCACACTTCATAAAGCCTTCAATCTGAAGCTTCACACAGACTAATAAAAAATAAAAATAAAATAGTACTAGTAAGTTAATGATGCTTTAATATTCTACATTTACCACTGGTTTTGAATGCCCAGAGTGAAAAATAACAACTTAAAATTCTCACAATCACTCGACAAACTAAGGGGAAACAGTGAGTTGTTTCAAATTTGTAGGGAATGTTTTGATCTGCATTTGCGAATAGATGAGATCTGCTGTAGATGGGACAGTTTACCTACTAGGAGGCAGGCTATCAAACTCTTAGTAGGTCAGGGACAAATAGCAAAAATCAGAGTTAACACTACATACAAAGGAATTTCCAGCAAACAAAACGTTACTTTAGTTATGGCTGGTGGTGTACAGAACAAGTGTACACGGAACAATCTTTATTTTGGTATGATTTCCTGTGTATTTCTGAAGGCAAAATCATTGCATGATGAGTATTTTCTTATGCAGAACATTAAATTTCTGTCTTTGCTTCCTTGATATCTCACCCATGGGATGTTCATGAGACAGCAGCATATTTATAGATTACCCTGTATAACTTTCTCTCTATTTCTTGATAATGTGCTTACACAGTAAGTTGAAATTTTCAGTTATCATCTCAGAAATAATTTATGTGCATAAACTATGAGAATGCTCTTGTAGTCATAAGCTTTTACATGACAAAAACATCAGGACAATATTTTAATTTTCAGAATGAAGCTGTTCTGATAAAAGTCACTATCACTACAGTTCAGGTTCTGATTTTCAAATCCCAGACTACTTCAATTAAGAAAAAACAATATTTTAAATATTTTGGGGGGATTTTGAAATATTTAAATGCTATTATTAAAGAGCAGTTATGAAAACAAAGAACCTACTAAATATTTTTAATAATTAACTGCTTAGAAAAAAAATAGTGAAAAGTTCAGTAGCTCTACATGTGAAATTTGAGGGCATCTTTTTTAAAGCATTTTCTGTATATAGTAGACATTCATTCACTGTAGCCAGCTGACAGCCTGCATATGCAGTGGAAGAGCACAGATGGGGCTGGAAATGGGCTAATGCGTCACTAGCTTTGAGTAAACAAGCAGTTGCAAGCAGCTGGTAAAACAAGTTTTGAAGAAGGCTGGTTTTGAGATTAATGTGGTTCTCTTTATAAGATGTAATAAGCAGGGAAGATTGAAGGACCATGAGGAGGAACCTTCTACTGTCTCAAACATGGGCTTTATGGGGTGACAGCTAGAAACAGAGGTGAATCTAGATAATTTTTTGTTACTTCTAAGGTCACAAAAGTCCTGCAATGCCAAAGTAGACTGAAAAAGCTGCCCAAGTTGCCTAACACCTCCATGAGAAAAATCAGTGGTTAGACCTTGAAGCTTCTGGCCAAGTATGGAAGCACTTTTGCATGTGTAAGAACTATGCAAAAAATCCTAAGTGCAGTTATGAACAGAATAAATAGCATAACTTGGTTATGAGGAGCTGCTTCTGCCTATTATGGCTCAAAATTTTGTTTTAATTCTTCTTTTCTTTTCTCTGACTTGGAAGTCTTGTATCCAGTCTATCAGTCTCGAACAACACAGCCCAAACAGATCTTCCTTTTAGTTATAATGAATTAACGAATATTTGAAATACCATGATTTGCTGTGATATATTCCTCTAGTGACACTTGAGTTCAGCACAAGCATATTTCTTGCATCTTTTATTCATACCACTGTTTTCTTCCAAACAAAGTATAAAAATAGCATTGCAGCTCAGCAAAAATCTGCTCATATTAATTGTGTTTCTTATTTAAAAAAAAGTATGATACACTGAACCGCTGTTACTACTACCTTTATTTATTACTAATTACTAATACCTTTATTTGTATTATACTGCCAACAATTACTGCCAGTTATTACTACTAAAAATTATGTCTGGTTGCAATCTGATGTTCCTTCTGATCACATTGGATTATTTGGTCATGGCTAGCAGTTTACTGGCAGAAAGGGCTGTAGAGTACACAGAGTTAACACAGAAGATGCAGAATGGATGAAAAGGAAGTCATAAATCCTCACTTCAGACTGCTTTATGCTTAGGCACTGAGCCAGTGAGGAGCATTATCTCAAAATGCTAATATGTTCCAGGTAATTTAAGGATGCCGCCAGTGACATAGATGTGTTGGCCAAGATGTGGATTAAATACCCTACTAAGACTCTTTGAAGTCTAGATTCTCTAAATCAACAAAAGCTCTAATAATATCCTAACATGGTTTAAAAATACCCTCTGATAATGGAGTTTGGTAGAAGACTTAGCAGGTCTTAGGACCAGTTCTGACCTGGGCCAGGCCAGAACAACAGTGGTCCCGAGAACAAGGCAGAGGTGGGCACCGAAGATGTGTGCCTGGTTGCTTCCAGCTGACAAAAGAGGCTCTCTGTTCTTCATACTTAAAAAGAGAAGTGAAGGAATACAATAATCTGTTGGGTGAGATGCTGTGAACACGCTGCAAGGCTAAACACTGCTTCTGTTTGTTTGAAATTAGAGACCTCCAAGAGACACAGAAGAAGCAGAGAACCAATCTAGCACATGCAACCAGGCCTTCTTATGGGCCTCAGTATTCATGCCCAAATTTTCATATGACCTTAAACTCAACCCTGGGGCAGAAAATTGGGAGAGTAAACATTAACATCATCATTTATTCTTCTCTGTAGTTGCAATATTCAAAATCAATACTAAAGATTTTCCAGTAAGAAACTGCATGTTTTCCAGTAGGTTTTGTTCAACTACAAGAACTTGAAGCAATACATCTGGAGTACTGTTACTTGTACCAATTGAATTGTACCACTGTACCAATGGAACTGTACTACAAAATCTGTCTTTTGTAGATAGTAACTCACTTTATTTCTGGATATAGTATACATTACCAATATTTAAAGTCTTTCTCACTTTGTGGATTAAAAAAGATAAAAATTGATCCACAGTATTAGATTTTATGGTGGAAGATTCAGGTGTAAATCCACTGAGTACCAGTTCCTCCATGTATTGGGGGCATATACGAGCCAGTCTCCTGGCCAAGCTTAAAAATGAAGGAATTGAAATGTAAAAAGATTACATTTCCTTCTCAGCCAAGCCTAAACCATGAAATTAAGAAATGACATAAAACGTTTTTTCTAGATTAATAACTATTTTAAAACACTGAGAACATATCTTCTTGTTTCATAATAGGCATGTTTCTCAATGCAGCCAAGAAGAAGCTCACATCTGCAGGGATTGAGTTCAGGGGATTTCTTTGCAGGGTGCTACTCCCTAGTGAGTAATTAAAACTCTAAAAGAAATCTACCTAAACAAACAATAGTTCTGTTATGACAAGAGTTGCCAGATGGTGCTTGGTCATGCATGTTTACAAGTTGTTTTTGTTTTTTAACATAAGTGAACCTCCTTTGAAGTAAATTTCTGTTGCTGTAAGTGGATTTATGCAGATTAAAAAAAAAAAAAGAAGAAAAAGAAAAAAACAGATAGCAGGAGACTTTTATTTCTCTGTTATTTTCTCTGTATTTATTCAGCAAGGAGGATAAGAAAGCTGCCCTTATGCCAGATGAAGTTCCTGGGAGTGAGTGGGGCTCAGGATCACTCCTACAGCACTTGCCACCCGTCACTCAGTTACACAGCTGCCCACAGACCAGTGCTGCTGCAGAACCACCTGGTGCGACACCCACATCATTTGTGCCTCTTTTGTTCTGGATAAGTATTGCAGGTCCTTCATATCTGGCTGTGCTCAAGAAAGAGATGCCAAGAGCATCTCTTAAGATGCTTTGAGTTAGAAAAGGGCCTATCTTTAAGAAAGAAAATGTGTTTTTAAAAACTTGGGAAGGTCCCGAAGTCCCAGCCAGAACCTAGCCACTTTCTCCTTGAAATGCCTATTGGGCACCTGCAAAGCAACGCACTCCAGGGGATACCTGCCAGTGCAGGCTGCCCAGCTCACCTTCGCCAGCCAAGGCAGTGCAATCTCTTCTGCACACAGTTCATCACGGGATCCTGTAGCTCGCCATTACCTGTTCCAAGGGGGCTTTCCCTCTTATCTCAACATTTGCACTTTTTCTTCTTCATTCTTTGAAAAACGTGAGACTTAATCAGAATAAAATTTCTGCACTTTCATTATCTCTCTTCAAAAAAGGTGATGTGCTTGATATTTTCAATAAACAAATCTGTGTATTCCTGCTCTGCTGGTGGGAAAGTAAACCACAGGTAAAAAGGCTTATCTGAATTTGTACAGAATATAATTGCTAAATTGAGAATAGTGACCTAGTCCCTCAGCTTTCTCTCTGCAGCTGCTGCTTAAGGAAACATATCCTGGTTTTACTGCAGAGATCACAAAATCAGAAACTGTGTCAAAGTGTTTCCCGATCCAGGAAGATTATCTTAGTTCTATGGTGCTAAGTCCTCATTCATCTCAAAAATTCTGCTTACAGAAGAAGTCAACAGTGCATATTACATGTTTGTGTTGTTTTAAAGAGTGTGAGATATCCAGATGTGGAGAGAAACGTGGGCTAGAGATATAGCTGGGCTGCACTGTTTTGTTGCTAACCCATTGATAAGTAACATCTTTGAAGGTCGTCATTTACTACTGGACTTAGATCTGTCACTGACTGTGACTGAACTATTCTATAAACACAGCTGTGGCAAAATATTTGGGTCAAATGTTTGACATGATGGTGAGGTACATGGTGATCATGTAGTATCACCTCATTAAACTACTGTTCTGTGATCAGCTCCATCTGCCTGTCACAATGGTGTTTCCTATCACAAGCACTTCATTTTTAAGCTGTATTTTTCTGACATTGCCATTCAAATTCAGCCCAGAGTGAATTTAAAGATTAACCCATTTAAGGTCAATGTGCAAATCTCCATTGACTTGTCATTTGCTATATATACCAAGATGACTGGTGATTTTACTAAACACTAAAAAGACATTTCTCTACCTCATGGGCTTATGGTTTGTTCTTATCTTGTCAGTGTTGCAGAGGAATGAGGGTGTTCAATTGCTCAGGGACCTCAAGGATGTCATTAGGTCTGGAGAAGTATATTCATTTCCCATTGCTTTTTGGGTCCCCTAAGTCACCAGATGCTGGAACTCTTGGAGGACAAATCCACATTTATCCACTTTTCAACTGTCATTCCAAATATAAAACACTTATTAATATGGCTGTATGACTGACAATTATAGAAACAGAATTGATATATTTCCCTTGCAATAATGGGTGAAAGTCACATAAGGAAATAAAAATGGAATAAAATTGTGAAAGTAACACATAATGCAAAACTATTAGATTCAAGAAGTGGTACATAGCAGAGGTAATTAGAGACAGGTTGACATTACTCTATTACCTTCTTAGGAAGTCATCCCACAATGTCTCCCACACAAATTGTTACTGTGTAGTCTTTGTGGTTTTGCATACTGTTTCTTCTTGCACAGAATCACAGAATCATAGATGTTCTAAGGGACTTCTGGATATCATCAAGTCCAACACCCCGTTAAAACATCCTGGTAAGTTTTGAATGTCTCCAGAGGAGACTACAATGTCTCTGGACCGCATGTTCCAGTGCTCTTTCACTCTGACACTGAAGTTCTTCTTTGCATTAATATGGAACTTCCTGTGTTCCAGTTTCTGCCCGTTGCCTTTGTCCTGAGAGGATGTTGTGGGAGACAGCACCAAATGTCTTGCTAAATACAGGGTACACAACATCCACTGCTCACCTCAGTTAGTAATGACATCCTAAAAGGCTACCTGACTGGTCAAGCAAGATTTCACTTTAGTGAACCCATACTAAGTACTCTTGATATCCTTATTTTCTTCCACTTGTTTGGAGATGACATTCACAACAAGTTGTTCTACAGCCTTCCCATGGAAAGAGGTGAGGCTGACTGGCCTGCAGTTTCCTGGATCCTCCTTCTTACCCTGTCTGAAGACTAGAGTGACATTTCCTTTCCTTCAGTCTTCAGGCACCTGTCCTGTTTTCCATGACCTTTCAGAAATGATAGATTGGTTCAGCAACCATTTCTGCCAGATCCCTTGGTACTCTTGGTGCATTCTGTCGGGGACCATGGATTTGTGTGTATCTAGTTTGGGTAGACAGTCTCTGAACAAATCCTCCTTCACCAAGATGAAGTATTCGTTTCTCCAGACTCTCTCTTACCTCCAGGTTCTGGGACTCCTTAGGGTCAGTCTTAACAGTAAAGACTGAAATAAAGAAGGTATTCAGTAATTCTGCCTTCTCAGTGTCCTCCATTCCCAGGGTATCCATCTCATTCAGCAGTGGGCCTACATTTTCCCTAGTCTTCCTATTGCTATTGAAATCCTTAATCTGCTAGAAAATGGGCCTTAGCCTTTCTTGTTGCATCCCTGAATGCCCTGAAAATGTTCCAATATTCCTTCCAAGTATCCAAATTCTTTTTACCACTGTCTGTAATCTTTCTTCTTTGAGTTTTAACATGAGCTCCTTGCTCATCTATACAGGTTTCCTGCCATATGCATCTGAATTCTTATTCCTAGAGATACATCATTCTTTAGATTGAAGGAAGTGGTGCTTGAATGTCAACAAACTCTGTTGGACCCCCTCAACTTACAGTGCTCTAACTCACTGGACATCTCAAGTAGGTCCTTGAAAAGATCAAAATTTGCTCTCCTGAACTCCAGGGTTGCAATCCTACTTGTTGCCCTCTTTCTCTCACAGAAGAGCCTTAACTCCACTATCTCATGATTGCTATAGACAAGGTTGCTCCCAGCCTTCATATCCCCAGCCAGCTCTTCCTTTTTTGTGAGAACGAAGTCCAGCAGAACATCACTCCTCATTCGCTCTTCAACTAGCTGGATCAGAAAATTATGTCCAGTGCACTGTAGAAACCTCCTGGACTGCGTGTGCCTGGTATTGTTGCTTTTGCAGCAAATATGAGGATGACTGAAGTTCCCCATGAGAACCAGTGCCTGTGATAACAAGGCTATTTCCAACTGTTTGTAGAAGGCCTCATCAACTTCTTCCTCCAGATAAGGTGGTCTGTAGTGAACACCCACAGTGATGTCACCCATTAGGCTGTCCATTAATTCTCCCCCAAAAGCTCTCTACTCATTCACCATTCATCCCTAGGCAGAACTTGTTATGTTCTAGTTGCTCTCTCACATAAACAGCAGTTCCACTACCTCATCTTGCTGGTCTGTCTTTCCTAAAAAGCACATAGTCATCCATGTATTGGACAGTACATGGAGCTGTCCCACCATGTCTCCGTGACTACAACAAAATCTTGTACTTGTTACTCCACATAGATCTCTGATTCCCTCTTTTTATTCCTCGTGCTGTATGCATTAGTATACAGGCACTTCAGAGAAGTAAAGGAAGAAGGGGATGGAGGTTTCCCCAGAGGGATGCAAGAGGATCCTCTTCATCTATACACATACTTGAGTAGGGTCGCCTTCTGGCTCTTGTTATGGGAGACAACTAAGGAACATTAATTGCTGCTCTAGTTGGCCTGGTTCATTCCCCAGTCAGTTGCAGTGATGTGAGTATTGCCATGTTAGACTTTGCATCCCAAGTCCTTCAGTTTAAAGCCCACCTCACTAGGTTGGTCAGCCTGCTGCCAAAGATTGTCCTTCTTCTTCTAGACAAGTGGATCCCATTCTCCCCTAGCAGATTATAATCTTCATAGAAAGAGTCATTGTCATAAAAACCAAACCCCTCATGCCCAGAATTTGGCTGCCCTCACAGCCAGAAGTTGGTTTGCATTATACATCTGTTTCTGGCTGATCTCTTTCCTCCAACTGGCAGCACTGAGGGAAAGATAATTTGGGCAGTGTTTTCCACTTGCGCTTCCAGGGCTCTATAGCTTTCTTTGATTCTGCCCATGTTCCTGCTTCCACAATCATGATAACGTGAAAGAGCAACAACTCTCTGCAGCATAACTGATATGTAACTAATAAATGAATGGAGGCATAGTACAAGGTTTAGAATTTGCATGTGGACATTCCATAGGATTCAGTATTAGTGAGACAGAGAGATTATATTTTGGATCAGCTGATGTGGAGCAGAGGCTGCCCAGCAGTCCTGCTGTATTCCACATCTCTGTCTGCCTCTGTAAGGAATCTGGTATATGCACAGAAGGCTTTCCAGAGCTAGGCAGAAATACGCTTGCAGCAGCACAGAGTAACATTAGCAGTTGGATATACCAGAGCTGTTCGAGCTTCATGACCTCTGGAAGAAAACTGGCAATGGGATGGTTTTGCAGTGTGAACCTATCAGAGAGATGGGGAAAATGCTGGTGTCCCCCACTAGCTGGGCAAACTGTGAAGCAGAAAGGAACTGGTACAAGACAGTCACTTCCATGAACATCGCTGTGACTGTGGGTAGGAGTATGGGGCAAGAAGAATTGGTGCTCCTCTAAACACTGTCTCAACAGATCTGCTGTTACTGGCTTTCAGCCGCAAATCTCAAGAGGACAAAATGAGTGAAAATGCAGTCGGATCATGCTAGCAGCCATAGCTGTAGTGGCTTATCTGGGAGGAGACGAAGAGAAAGGCATGAGTGTTTCAGTCCTCCCAAGGATCCTGAGGAAAGGTGAGCAGAGAGAGTCAGTCAGCAGAAAGTGATGAGAGTTCAGTTGCACAGAGATAGGAAGAAGAGTCAGGCCTTGAGAAAAAGCTTCATTTCTTTTCATTTCTTTCACCCCTTGGCGAATCTTGTCCAGTTCACATTATGGTGATTGGCAGCACACAGAGAGATACACGGAGCTGTGTCAACTTGAAGGAAATGTAACTTGACTTCTTCCGTGTATTAGACTTCCTAATTTTCACTTATGGTCTAACAGTCAGCTTGAGATAGTTATGTGTGTGTTTTCTGAATATAGTACCTGTAATGCTGAAAAATAGGCTGTGATATTCTTGAAATGAAGAAAGAATAGGTCATGTCTTGTCTGAACTTAACATGTTACTTCACCAGTTGCTGGTTTTGCTTATTGGCTTAGCAATATCACACAATGTGCTTCCTACAGTCTCTAAGGGAACTCCACCGATTTATGTGAACTGTCTCCACATTACTACTTAGAAGCTAACCTGCAAGACTTTCATCTTTTGAATCAGCTCTGTGTCTTTGTCATGATATTTCTTGACATTTAAATGCCAGGCTCCGGGAGAAGTCCCAAGGAGTTCATGTTCTTTTCAAATTAGCTGTATGTACTCAATCATCTCAAAAAAAATTACAACACTTTTATATATCCTCCTTTAAAGGTAAATTGCTGTTATTCCTTTTCAGCCCTCATCTGCCTGTCTGAGACTCTGATCTCTTCAGTCCAAACAGCATATCCAAAATTACAGATGGTTGTATGAACCCTATCATCCTGTTTACAGACAATGGCACATGCACATCATAAAGAAGTACAAATTAGAGCTATCACAGAAGATGTACATTGAGTAAATAGTCTTCAGTATTGTTGGGTAAAAAAAAGGGGTTTCAAGTGAGCTTATCTTTGCTCTGAAGGGGATGAAGCATTTTTTCAGTGCCAGCAACATGGTGCCTTTCCACAGCTGCTTCTGAACACTGGAGAAAGAGGATCCACAAACAGACTGGGGCTGGCTGGCTGAAAAATTGTCTCTGTCTTTCCTGCAGAGACAAGCCGAAGTAGATAATGCAGTGGCACAGAACAGACTGTCTATCAAACAAAAGTTTTGTTTTCATAGGCTCCTAATTATTGTTCTTTAAAAAACTGCAGAATGAAACCACACTGTTCTAGCACAGAAATAACTAAATTTAACGTACTGTAGGGCCAGTGGAGTGCTCAGATTGATGATACATTCTTTTCCATGCGGCCTTAGCTAACCTGCTTGCCAGCAGTGAACAGGAGGGAGGCATTTTTCTCTTTGCTAATGGTTTGAGTGGGGAATGTTTTCATATTTTATGTGGCACTGAGCTAAAGGCAACCCTTTACCTCTCTTCCCCAGGCTGATAGACTCAGCTGTAATTCACTTTTGTCTCAAATTTCACTTAAACTCACTTAATAGGATGCTTTTTCTACTATTATTGTTAATGTTACTGTTCTTTAAGCATCTGTGGCTCCTTTTAGCTCAGGACTGTAGTGTCAATGGGAATCCATTTCCCTTGGCACAAAATATTCAAATGTCAGTGCGTTAAGTCTTATTCCAATCCAATAATAAGATGTATAATTAAGAAATTATGGCATTGCTTAAGCGTCCCCAGTTCTTTGATCAAAAAGTCTAATTTAATTTGAAAACATGTGGCTGTGCTAATGTCTGGGCCAGTCAGTCTAGACTCAAGCAATGCGTGTGGGCCAGATGCAGAGCTTGGCTGCTCTCTTCACTGAAGTCACAACCCTCCTTCTAAAATTCTTGAAGTGCTGGAAGTGCATGTGTGGGACGTGTTTTGGTTTCATTTATTTGTATTAATCTGAAGACAGCAGCCAGCTTACCTCTGCTTGTGTGACTCAGTCAGTTTTTGTCTACTTTATCTGCTAGTACAAGACAAGCTTTGAGAAACAGACTCTCCTCCCAAAAAGCAATGAAGCTTCAGAAATGAAATGTAAGGAATTAAATGCTCCTGGAAGATGAGACCTTGGATGTTCGCCCCTCTGACATGAGCACTTGGCTCTGCAGAGGTGCTGTGCAGCCTGGTATGCCCTGAGATGTGCTGGGAGCATGGGATGGGGGCTCTGGGGAGCCCTTGTGCATGCTAGTGGCTGCCCATCCCTGCCTCAAGGCTGATCCCACTACCTCACACTTTTTGTGCCGAACCATACGGCAGGAATGGAAGCAGTGAAGCTCTCTTATGTTCTTTTCACCTACCTGTCTGCTTAGGGTGGGTCCCAGCCTCAAGATGTTAATCCTGGTGCCCTGCTCAGGTGACGGTGTGTGTACTGGCAGGTGGCACTGGGCCTTCTGAAGACCATGACCTCACAGTACACATTCATCACAATGGTTTCTGATAGAGAAATGAAGCATCCCTTTCTGAGCCATTTTGAGGAAGGCATAGGGGGACTATACCTGCATTCCAATAAATGAGTTACACATGTATATGTGCCAGTAACCAGGCTGTACCCCAACTCTGTTACACTCTCTGGCCCATCCTGCTCATGCATATCCCTTTTCACTTCAGCTTCCTTTCTCCTCTCGGCAAGGGGAAGAGGTGTTTAAAAGAAACTCACATGAAGGAGAAAATGTGGAATGTTTGTTTTTGGCTTATTTTTAATAATAGTAGATTGAGTGGTGGCTGCATTGATATGAAATATCAGAATACCAGCTTGGAATCTGCTTTATTAAATAGCTTGTGTGTGCACAGAATATGTGTAATTTTTAGTGTTTTTTAATAATTCACTTTTTATTAAATTTTTCAAGTACGACAAAATATGTTATGATGTTATCATTTTCAGATAACAGTTGTCTGTTTCCCTTGGGAATTGTTTGTTTATGAAGGAAAGGGATAACACTGTTACATTTTCATTATTATGGGCCCTAACCCATATTCTTCGATATTCCCACCTTCTATTATCTTTAGTGGGACTTCTAGATGTACAAGCAATCTGCAGTGTAGCCCTTAACAGCAAAAAAAAAAAAAAAAAAAGAGCCAACTCTTTTCTTATCTACAGCTGTATACACCAGTGAAACCAAGTCTTCAAGATGCACTTAGTATCTGATCATATGTTTAGTGAGTATAGGAAAAGACTATTTGCTTAAGTTAAAGATAAACCAGTAAACAAACAAGAAGAATAAAAATACTTCATGAGTAGTTGAAACATCTTTCAGTATATTGCTTTAATAAGTAGCTTTCAGTTTAACTGTGGCTGTACCAATCACTCTTAGAGCCCATTGCATCAATTTGTGACAGAGATTTTCACTTTTTGAACCCACGCTTTCCTTCATCAACTTAACTCCTGAAACTGAACCTAGGTGCACCTCCTTCATATAATGTTCCATGTCCTTTGATTTAGAAGTGGGTCTAAATCTCAGCACATTTTTTCAAGACCATGGTGTTACTGAGGGGAAACCTAAATCTGCTCTGATCTTGAACCACACTGGCAAGATTGTTCTTCTGGTGTAACTGTAGCCAGGAGGACACATCGGACAAACCTGTAGAGAGCAACACCATGAAATCCATCCTCACACAATCACTGCCAGGGATAGAGCAAATCAGCCAGTAAAGATTTATCTGAAATCTTTCAAGACATTTCTGGTTCTAGAACATCACAATATGCAATTACCTGCTGATTTCTCATTCTTCCCATGACAAGACTTTGGCCTATTCCTCTTCATAGAAATTTCACAGAGAAACAAGTCTATATAAATTGAAATAATTTCGACTGTTTTCTCATGTTTTTTCAGAAAATGGTAACATGATGGTTTTAATCTTCATAATGTATCTTTATTATAGTTATGAGTGTTGTAGGCTAGAGAGCTACTATTCTTTGTATTATGTTTAGCTAACTCTGTTAGACATGTTGAATGCCTTCTTGACCCTTTCACAGATGGATGTTTGAACTGCTTGAAAATGTGATTGGTATGACAACACATAGCTTGAAAAGACTCAGACACATAAAGTTGTTGCAGCTCACAGAATTTATTCTGCAGTTGCAGATCTTGTGACTTTGAGCAATTTTGCATTCACGAAAGTCAAGAAGCAGAAGACTGTCCTTATGAACAGTGCGTGTTCAGCAGAGTAACACAGTTTGTTGAAAATACTTCCTGAGGTAGTGAGATGGAAAATGAAATCTAAAACGTGTGCAGTGTCTTTAAATGGAACTAGAAGGAACATTTCCTTTCTGCAGCTTGGAGGGGAGCCATAGACCCACAGCTCCTGACCTCTTTTCTGATGGGTGCAGTTGCTTGCACTGTGCTTACAAGTGAAGCTTCTCACATGGTGCCTGGAGTTTTCCGAAGAGTGGCAGTGATAAAAAATATCCAACAGTTGACAACCTCTGAAGTGACAAGCTTATTTAGAGTGCAGTGAATGCTGATTTTAAACTTTTGTCCAATCTGGTAGCATGCTTAATGCAGTAAAACCTCCGCTGTATTAAAACTTGTGTTGCCTCACATGGCAGTGAGCCATGCAAAGGAAAAGCTTTAAGTCATCTTCCTAACAGAACCAGCTGTGCTGCGTGGGCTGGACAGAGATGGTGCTTCTCGGGAAACAAGATTCAAAGGCCAAGGAACCCTGGCTTTACATGAGTACTTCTCCTGTGCCCATTATGTTATTGATAATAGCTCTTTTCCCTGTGGCCTCAGCACCTCCAGTCTCTTTCAGATACAACTACAGTTTCCTCAGTGAAGCTTACCTCCCTGAGCAGCTGAGGAGGTTAGAAGGAGGACAAAATTACGATTGAGATGAAAGCAAAAATTGCCAGATACAGAGAGAAGAGAGGCTACATGGTGATTCCCAGTGCTGGGAGTGACTCCTGTGGCTCTGCATACACCCAACATATCTGTCTGTGCATGAAAGAATCAGAGTTGTCAAGGCTGACTGTCTTGATGGTTAAGGCATTCACTTCAGAGTAAGAAAGTGGCCCAGAGTGAGTGCCAAGCCAGTGGGAATCCTGCCATGGCTATGTTGAAAACTTGAGTTTTCTTTTCTAAGAGCAATCCTAAAACTGCTCCAGAAGGAAAGATTTATATTTCCAGTAGTACTGAACACCTCTTTTGACATAAAACACATTTCTCCTTTATCTTCTCATTGGTCCAGGTGAAAAAAAATCTATGTAAATGTTGAGTTTTCCTTATTTTTCTCCTTATCTTAATGCTTCAGCTTTTAAACAAAATCAGTGGTTTATTCACAAACCTATAAACATCTGTAGGAGCTTTGCTATGCCCTACTGTTGCTTGTGGAGAGGACAAATTTTTTTTTTTTTTTTAAATTCCTCTTACTGTTTTATTTAACAACAGTAGTGCTCAAGATGCATTTTAACAGCCAAATGAGCTCAGCAGACTCCTAAAAGACAACCTGCGATAACAGGATGAACATAATGCTGATCAGTTCCAGTATTTCACTGCTACTGAACTGAAATAAGCAATTGCTTCTGAGCAACAGAGGAAGACAAAATTACAAGCAGAGAACACAACCCTAAAAATATTAATAAACAAAGTTGTGATAATGAACCTATATTTTCATTGACTAGGCATGTTTTACAAGGGTCTGAGAACATGCTAACAATGCTTCCAGTGTCACAGAGTTTGGACACCGCTGTTTTTAAATAGAAGAGTCTAACAGAACAGTCTCAGATAATGTGAAAAACATCCCTAAGAATTCATAGTTACTGGCTTATTAGAAAAAGCTGTAATTCAAGCCAGAGGCAATACTATCTAATATCATCAAATATGAGAGAACAATTCAGGGAACTACAAAAGGTAAATTACAAGAAATATCCCTGAGTGCATTTTAGTATTTTTCCTTTCAGTTGAGAGCAAAGCATATTATTACTCTGTCAGCATTTGTGAGGAAATCATGAAGCAAGGATAGATTATTGCATGGGGAGATAAAGGAGACAATGGCTTGAAAGGTGTAGAGATGACAAATCTAGATTACAAGGAATAAATAAAATTCTTGGAAACTGTCAGAATATGAATGCACTACTGTTATTCTACTGTTATTTACTCTGCAGTTAAAGCTGACACGTTTTCATTCATCATTTCTAGATCATGGATCAGATTTTGTTGTCATTTATGAGAAGGCAAATCTAGACCAACCAGATGAACAAAACCAGCTAAGGGCAAGCATTTTGGCAGTTTGTACTGAAATCAGAATTTCATCACTGTTGCAGATTAGAGGACTGGATGCATACGGGGAACATAAACTGAGTCCCCTATGCTAATATAGAGACTAACTAAATCATAGATGCACACAGACTGCCAGTAGTTCATCTGCCATAACATTTCAAAGGAATAGACCTCCAAATATTTTATTGGATAGAAAGATGTTGGGAGATCCTGTGCCTATGACCCAATAGTTTATGCTTTCTCTAGCTGACCTTGAGCTGCAGCTTCAGTTGCATATGCCAACATTACAGCAATACTTGTGGTAGGTGTAATTATCCCAAGTTTTGTGAAGTTTGTAGATGCCCGTCTGAATATAAATACTGGATGATACTTTCCTTATTTGTCCTAACACTGAGGTCATTTCTTTCTCTCTTTCTCATTCTCTTTTTCCTTCTTCCTTCCTTCCTTCCTTCCTACTTTCCTTCCTTCCTTCCTTCCTACTTTCCTTTCTTCCTTCCTTACTGAAGATTCAAAAGAAAGATGTGAAAGCTCCAGTAGTTGTTTGATTTTTCCTTTTGTCAATCTAAATCTGCTCACCAGAAGTCTTGCACAAAAAGCAGTTTCTCTGTGTTAATTGTTCCACAAGAAAAATACAAAATATATAAATGCTATGCAGTAATTGTGCTCAATGACTGGGATACAGCCACATCCTTCTACTGAAATTGTACGTAGATTCATCGAGAACAGGCTCCTCAGGTGTTAAGCTTTGGTAAATCTGATTTGTCTATGTTTAAAGGACTGGGTCTATTTCAAAGTGGCACATCATTAACGATGAAAAGAAAACTATTCATATTCTTAGTGCCAATTTTTCTGTTACAAGATTACATACATTTTCTGACTCATTTATGACAGAATTAAAAGATGGTCTTGATAATGTACGTATATCATATACAAAGCCCTAGAGTTTCTTTTGCTCTTATTTATAAGGAGAGATGAAACCACATACAAAGATGAAATATAGTCAGGCTCTCTCTGACATGTATTTCCAGTTTGCCATGCCAGGAATTGGTGTACAAATTGCATTACTGCAATGCCCTATTATCAACTTCATACCATGCAGCCCCTTCGACATTGGTAATGATGTGCAGGACAAGCCAAGAAACTAGCTATCCTGGAAAAAAGAGAAGAGATCCTCCATGTGACCAGACATAGCTCTTTTTGTCCTGAGATGTAAGACTATTATATGTAAATTTTCTGTATATTCACTGGAATTACAGCATTTGTAAACATAACAGACAGTTAATTAGCCTAAACTTACAGATGTTTTACTTCAAAATGTATCACAGATTCTTCTCAGTTGTCTGACACAGTAAACTGTCACATTACTCTTGTCTTTAAGACAGGAAGTTTATGTATGTTTGTCTCACTACTGATTTTAAGAGATTTTCTGATTTGAGTGCAAACCAAAAAAAGTTGAAGAACTGAGTCTCTCAACTCTGGACTGCCTTCCCAATCCTAGGCTGGCTGGACAGCAACTGAAAATTATTGCTGCTTGGTTTTCCACATAGTTTTGCAGGAAATTCTTTTACAGGGCAGCATGCTGCCCTGTAGGCAGATGGCATGGTGGACAGTTTGCATAGTGAGGCCAGGAGATGAAGGAAGAAGCATCATGTCTGCTGGTCAGAACCAAGAACCATATGACATTTGCTGTGCCTGTTCCTTGGCAGTTCCAGAAAAGGGATGCATTTTCTTTATGGCCTTTTCAAGTGATTTCTACTCTACTCTCCTCACTTGCATCACAAAGATTATTTCACACCCTGGCAGAACACTAGGTTCTGAATTAAAAACAAAAGGAAACAGCTATGACATGAGATTTATGTATGAACATAAGAGCTTTTCCAAACCATCTGTAGTGAGATAAGAGGTTCCTACTCCAATCAGAGACCAACAGGACTGGACAACAGTCTTAGTGCTGCAGTCAGAAGACTACTCAACTCCAAGCTACAACAACATGATCAAAGTGTGTGAGCTGGGACAGTGCAGCTAAATGCCAAGGCATCTAGATAGTGTAAAATCAACTGCTTTATTGAACTAGTACTTTATAAGTGTGTCAACACTTCCTTGTTCTGCAGAGTGATGTTGTAGGTTAACATGACTGGAGGACTCTGTTGGCTAGCTCAAAGTCATGGAGGAAAGAGCTGGAGAAAACAGTTCAAAGAAAAAAAGATAAGTTTTAACTGGAATGTTTTTAAGATCAGTCACCAGAGAGCATTCCAGTATTCTCCTGGGACCAGGCCTTCACAGATTCCTCTGCCTGAATGTTCTACTCCTCTATCTTCCTGGGACCAAATCAATTCCATTCTGGAATGGGAGGAATGTTGTTGGCAGCTTCTTGCAGGAGAGGAATAAATGCATCATTGAGTTAAGCACTAACTGAGGCCAATAGCTATACTTCGCATTTTCTTTCACCCACAAAAATATTTTGGATTATGGAAGAAAATCATAACTACTTTTTAAAACATGCTTTGTGGTGGGATTATGTCTTCATACAAGCATTCCAGCTGAAGATTAGGATTTCCATATGAGGTATACTTCAGATAGCACTACCAGACCATCAACATGTTGTCATGTTAGCTGAAAGCATGCTTTCTTTTTCTACTGAGTTGTGCCCAATGGTTTTACAAGCTCCACTTAGTAATGTCTGACTACATGAGGGGGACAGAAAGACAAGGGACTCTTCTTTTGTTCATAGCCCTATTGGCCCTTGGACAGTTGCAAACGCTGATCTTATTCCATAGCATCAATTCAGGTGCTGTGGTCTATTTCAGAGCCAGACAGAAATGTAGGTGATCAACATTTTGGGGCACTAGAGAAATGAAGGTGAAAATGATTTACATTGCTCTTGCTGGCTTTTTATTACAAAAACAGATGTTGGAGTTTTACTGGCTGAAATAATCAGCCACAGAGCTGGTAGGTCATCAGCCCTACTTTCCCCATCCAGTGCTACAACTGTAAAACAAAATGTATATTCCAGAAATTACAAGTTTTATTGGATATGCCAAAAATAGCATCTAGAGAATAAGCGTATAAATGGGGGGAGTGGAAAAAATCATGATAGCTTTGCATGATGTTACTTAGAACACTACATTTTGTAAATCAATTCTCTCTTCAGCCAAAACACAGAAAGTCTTTCTCATTGAGGAAGAAAAATTGGAATATGAGAAATGATGTTTTATAATACAATAATGGATGTGACATAGTGTATAGCAATACTTGCTACCTTCAAAACAATTCACAATTTTTGTCTCTTATGAGGTATTAAATGAATATTCTCCCTTATACTGCAGAAATTGAAAAGCAGAAATATGAAAGAGATGTTGAAGGTGAGATAAGGAAAACAAAGAAAAAGTTAGGATTAGCTAGATTCTTTTCCTACTCTTAGATTATGTATATTTTTGTGTGGAAAATTCTTACTTGTGAGGTACCATCAAAAAAATTTAATCTGTTGGTTAAAACCACTTGAGATTTTTTGTTTCTATATTTCAGAAAAAGTTGAAATGTGGTTGACAGCCAAGGAGTATGAAAGCACCTATTGAGATAATAGGGGAGAAGTGAATGAAGGGCAAACTGCAACTGTGAAGTAGAAAGGTTGAATGAGCGCACTTGTTGCTGCCTGTTTTGGAGAAGCTGATGGGTAATTAAAATTAGTTTACCTAAGAGATTAAATATAGTTTGTAAATGCATTTGAAGGTAGGAAGTAAGGCAAACAAAAATGAGGCTAGGGAAAATTTTCTAATGTGACTACTGACAGTTAAGGGGATTTAGATTCACAAATGCATAAAGATCCTTTTTTTTTTTTTTTTTTAAATTTTCTCAAGAATAGAATAATGGAAGCTGAAATGCCCTGAATTCCTCTGTAAATTCAGCTTCAGACCATTCTGAAAAATTTACCCAGACACTGTATGGGCCAGCAACTGACAGTTCACATGAAGTTGTAATGTATTCATAGCATGTACAATGCAAATTGGAATGAACAGGAGGATGTATGAAACTTACCTCTGACTGTCTTTACTTGGAGGAAACGAGCAGTTCTGTGTATTTTTGGTGGTTTATTTATTTATTTTTTGCAAGAGGCACTGAGCCAGAAGAAATAGTTTGGTAATGAAAGGTTATGTGTAGTTCTCAGAAAGGACGGAGGTCAAACTATTTCCCAGTTATTGTCCTGTTAATTTCCTGATCATGCAAGAAACTGTGTCTGTTGAGACAAAGAAATTTGTGTGCAGGTTTATGGCACAGTTCATAGCCACATTTCTGCCCCTATGGTCTTGAGCTGTGAAAGCTTTTATGTCTGTCTAGGGTAAGAAAAATCTGCACATTCCCTTTGAGAGTGCAAAACCCAGACTGAATATCATCTTCCCTATCATCCCTTACAAACGATTCTCTGAGGGAAACCTCAAAAGCTTCAGTTAGCATCTTGCAATTAAAATCCTGGCCTTGATGTGCTCAGAGCACTTGTTGCAAGTGAGAGCACAACCACTTTTGAAGCAGTCAGGTTGCACCTGTCAGAGCTAAGACTGAATGGCAGTTCACTGGCACCCAGAGTGCTACTACGTTCTGTCTCTGCATTTAAATGGAAGGTAACAAGTTCAAGCAGCTGATGAATTTTCTGGACTCAAGCAGCAACCATAGATTTTCACTGACAGGGTAGAAATAAATATTTACACCAGAAAGAAATACTTTCACTTCTTGTGCCCTCTCTTGTTACTTCCTGCCCTCCAGATTTTACAGGATTGTAGAATCACTAAGGCCAGAAAAGACCACTAGTCCAATCACCAACCCATCCCCACCTTGTCCCTCACTGCCACGTCTAGGAGTTTACTGAACATCTCCAGGGACAGTGATTCTACCACTTCCCTGGGTAGCCTGTTCCAGTGCCTTACCATTCTTTCTGAGAAGGAATTTTCCTGAACTCACCTTGGCACAACTTAAGGCTGTTACCTCTTGTCTAATCTCTGTTACCTGGGAAAAGAGGCCAGTCCCCACCTTGATGCAACCTCCTTTCAGGTAGTCATAGAGAATGGTAAGATCTCCCCTCAGCCTCCTTTTCTCCAGACTAAATAATCCCATTTCCCTCAGTTGCTCCTCATTTGTTTGGATGACCCTACTGCACTGTCAGTAGAAATGAGATGAGAGAGAAAGAGAGCTTCTGTAGAAACAAACCTGCCTTAATCACCAAACAACATCTAAAAAAAGACCCTGTGGAACAGTGGGATACATCATAGGGTTTCTTTCACCAGTCCCCTTCCACTGTGGGCCATAAGGGCATGAAACAGTTACAGACTATGTTCAGCCAGGCTCCCCGTGGTCTGAGAGTCTCATAACGCATTGATGTTATCACCTGATCAACAGAAATATGCTTCATCTGTCTGTTGCTGCTAATGTATTTGGCATCTCTCAGAGAAACACAGCTTAGGGAAGTCTTTAGGAAGAAGGTCAAACATATCTTTTCCTAGCATCACAGAGGTAAATCCTGGACAGGAATGTGACTTACAACTAGTGAATTTGGAGAGGGCTGACAAGTTGAGTTGTTTTCTGAAATGTGTGGTTGCTGTGCACTGCGCATGATTCTTCAGCACCCTCTTGCAACTGATACGACTCTAGGCTGACAGCAGTTGGTTATACTCTGTAAAGACAATAAATGTCAGATTTGGGTTTCTGCAGTTACATTTTATCTGAAGTTTAGATCATTTAAGAAAAGATTTAGTATTTTTACTCAGTATTTTAAGGGGTTTCTGTACAGTATTTCTTGTTACACAATTGTCTGTGTGCTAATGCTTGTTTCAGTACAATCTGAATGTCAATCACAAACACGGAATTAAAGTTTTTGTTAGAGGATCTTTCAGTGTACTTCCCTGCATCTATTCAATGTAACTTTGGCTGGCTTTCTTTTCCCCCCCTTCAAGAAACTTTGAGCTTGTTTCCAGCAGATCATGCAGAGGTGAAAGTGTTGTGGCAGAGGGAAATGTGCAAGTGAGGTCCCTGCTCTGGTGGAGCTTCTTAATGCCTGCAGAGAGAGCCAGGGCTGTCAAAGCTGAGTGGGAAACAGGGCTAACCTGCCAAAGAGACCTATAATGGAAGTTACACATGTTAGTGGCAGTTTGTAGTAACTCAGCAAAGCTCAGACAGCCTACTAATGCCTCCTTTATTTGTTTTTCTACATACTGAAAAAAAAACCCACAAAATAAATGTCTTCTGTAGGTATTCAGCTGTCTCCATTTGGCAGCTAAAAATCCAGACACTGAATTGAAGGCAAACTTATGTGTGATGGTATGATTTCAGTACACTCTGAAGAAGCCTCTCTGTATACAAAATGCATGCTGCACCAAGGCTTTATGTGGCCTATGTGGTTACAATGAAAGCAGTGGGAAATACTACCTGAGGGGAAACCTCGAACTCCTGTTTACTTCCTGAAATAAATTTTATGCAGATTTTTGTTACTAGTCTAAATCTACATATACTACCTTTGGGCCCAGGTGAACCTCATGAGGTTCAACAAATCCAAATGCAAGATCTTGCATCTGGGTCAAGGCAACCCCCACTACCAATACAAGCTGAGGGATGAAAGGATTGAGTATAGCCCTGCTGAAAAGGGCCTGGGGGTACTGGTGGATGGGAAGCTGGATATGAGCCAGCAATGTGCCCTCACTGCCCAGAAGGCCAACTGTATCCTGGGCTGCATCAAAAAAGAAGAATGTCCAGCTGGTCAAGGGAGGTGATCCTGCACTGATGAGGCCTCACCTGGAGTACTGCATCCAGATGTGGTGTCCTCAGTACAGGGGAGACATGGATCTGTTGGAGTGCATTCAGAGGAGGGCCACAGAAATGATCCTCTCCTACAACGACAGGCTGAGAGAGCTGGGGCTGTTCAGCCTAGAGAAGAAAAGGCTGCAAGGTGACCTAACAGCAGCTTGTCAGTATCTAACTGGAGCTACAGGAAAGATGGGGACAGAATCTTTAGCAGAGTCTGTGGTGAAAGAACAAGGGGAAATGGCTCCAAGCTTAAAAAGGGGAGATTTAGGTTGGATATAAGGAAAAAGTCTTTTACAGTGAGGGCGGCGAGGCACTAGAACAGGTTGCTCGGAGATGTGGTTGATGCCCCATCCCCGGAGACTTTCAAGGTGAGGCTGGATCAGGCCCTGGGTAACCTGATGGAGCTGTGCATGTCTCTGCAGGGGGGAGTTGGACTACACGATCTCTAAAGGCCCCTTCAAATTCTAAGAATTCTATGATTCTTTGATTACTAAAGTTGCTGCCTATAGTAGTGAAGAATTTGCCCTATGAACACACAATCAGCTGAAAACAGCCCTGGGGCCACCCTGGCAACTAATCTCCAATGCAAAAGGCCGCCATCTTGGAAGCACAGCCTCAGGAGTGGCAAGGTCACAACTCTTTTCAAAGATGCATGTTGACACATGCCCCAGTGTACTGTGTGCTGTGACAGTTCTCCTGCGCTGTCTGCCACAGGCAGAGGCAAGAGGAGAGGGCTGAGCTCATGGCAACATACTTCCTCTTGCACAGTGTAAGGTGCCTAATAAACCATGGTAGAAGTGTAAATTACATTAGAATGAAATCTGTGTAATAAAATGCAAAAAGCAATCTCTAAACAAGTAAAAAGTAATTTTTTCTCTGCATGCTATCAAACATGACTCCTGTGCTTAACTTCTAGAAGAGTACATCTTGTTATGTTATTAAGAGAAAAAAGTATCTGAAATTGAGACCTAACTTTTAGTTATACAGGAATGTGTATTCTTGGACAGAATTGTGATTGCTTGTGGTATTGTTTACAATTGGCAATAGAACCTAAATGTAGAATTAACCATCAAACTTTATTTAAACAAAACTATTTTCAAAAGGAAGACAGTAGAAACAAAACTTTCAATCAAAAAATTTTCTTAGGCTGTGATTTGTCTCCTCTGTTGAGTTTTCTGGGCCAAACATGGAATCTGCGGTCAGCCAAAATCAAAGATCTGAGATCAGGCTTCCCACATCCTGACTAAGTACGCTGTCAACCAGATCTCTTATCTGCATGAAAGATAGTGTTCTGAAGCCTTTTTTGCAAGGACAATTTAGAGTGGAATAAATCCTAAAGACAATCTTTGTTTCATTTTTATTAGATGGATTTCTTGTAAGCTTCACCTAGGATCCCAAAGTGTCTAGTGATCCTGTACTGATGCCCAACCATACTTTTTGTTATGAGAATTTGGCTGTAGCCTTATCATTATGAAGCACTGTAGGTCATACTGAATATCTATTAAATGCATTTAGCAAAACCTAATCTGATAAATCTTTAGAAGAAGACTGACCTTGTGATGAAAATACTAAAATTAATGTGTTAGTCCATGCATTTTTTAAGGATCTCTCTTTGTTTTAGATACAGAGCAAAAAATTTAATCAAATGAAAGTTTATGTAGTGGCCTGTTGTTGGAAGGGAAGGAGGTAACTAACTTTGGGGAAAGACTTGTAGCTTTCTTTACCCACTTTCGTCTGAAGCTCATTCACAAGGACTTTTGCAATCTCTACAGTGTGCATGACCTGCAAAGATAGAACTCCACTGCCTCTGAAAATTCACAGCCTAAAGAGCCTAAAGATCACATTGGACCAGCTACAATCTTTTTTTCTCTTTCTAACACTTAAGTAATCTGAAGGAGAAAATAGCTGTAACGCTACATGGCCATCTACTGATGTAAAACTGTATAGCTTCTGAAAGAAATGCAGCTGGAAGGGAAGGAGTATAGATTTCAGTCCTGGTTAATATACTTCTCTAAAAATGCCATCCTTCACTGGATAAATTGCATGAAGAGCCAATAATATTTAGTGAAGACTCCTACACTTAAAAGCAGGCATAAAAAATGGATCAGAAGATTACTAGTTAGGATTTGTCCTCCTAGGAGAAATTACTGGTAGAACTACATCAGCATAAATCATCCTGTGGATAATCCCTCATCGATATATGTATGCATGCATAAATTTCAACTGCTCTTGCTTTACACAAGTAATTATACCTTCAAGACCCCAGTGGGAACATGACCTTAGAGGTAAGCACATAACTAGAGTGACTCTGATATTAAAATACTCCAGCATTCCTTCTTCTTTTCCTAATGTTAGAAGTGAAACCTGTATAAATCTCCTGGCTATGAAGGCAGTTACACATCCTGTAAATTAAAACTTAAAAACTTTTAAGCAATGTACCACTGATACTCTCAAAGAAATAAAGATCTTCATTTACATTTAGACCATGTCTCGATTATATTTTTGTAAAAATAGCTGAGCATGATATTGGGTATTTATACATTGCATTGGTAGAACTGATATGGGAAACACTTGAGTGAACGGATATCGTGAGAAACAAAATTGTGCCAGTTTTTAAGGGGTTATCCATCAGATTTGTTTGTGACTTGTCCTGTGTGGCCCTTCTGAACCCTTCCAGCACTATTATGATTTAAATTTCAGCAAAGTAATTAACTTGGGAACTTTCAAGCCGATTTGCTTCTGGCAGCTCTGTGAGTGCACTTTTCTTTGTGAGGTTGTGCAGAAACCAATTAATAGTTCTTTCATGAGCTGTTCTGCAGAATAGTTCTTGCACATAAGGATAAAGTCTAATATTGGATGCAGCCATTTCAGACAAGGTGAAGTACCATCTCAGGGGCAGATTATACCAGTTAGCACAGGGGCTTAGAGATCAATCTTTTATGCTGTTAAGGGAAGGACAGGGACCTTCAGAAAGGAATTCACCTCTTTACTCCCTTCTCTGTATGAATATCAAGATTATCTGAAAAGAAGAGGGTATCATAGAAACAGGAAGAATTTAAATGCTAAGCAGAAAATAAAATAAAAAAAAAAAACCAAACAACCAAACAAAAAAGAACAATGTATGCTAAAGGTGAGAATATGCAGCTACAGTCTGAGGCAATGAAGCAGTAGCTTTCAGCAAGAATTAACTTGCTCCCCTAAGACTAGAAAAATGAAGTTTAACTTTCCCCCTGGAAGCCTACATGGTAAACTCAGTTTGATCCCATGTAAGAACTGTGCGTGAATGGGTGACTTCTTATGTGTATATTTGCATATTAGTACTCTGTGTGCATATGTATGGGCTCCTCACTAGTATGAAAATGAAGACATTTTCTGAAGTATTAGTATGCTGCAAAAGTCATCTTGCCTATGACTCCTGCTACTGCTATGTCCAGATATGTCCCTCAAGATACTTCATTTAATTTAGGAACAGAAATAATTTCAGGGAGAGTACAGACATTAGTGTATCTGCACACGTATATACACACAGTTGTGTGTGGAGAAAGCATACTGGCAGTTGTTGAGATTCACAGAATTACAGAATGGAATGGGATGGAAGGATCTTTCAGAAACTATCTAGTTTAAAAAAAAAAAAAAAAAAAAAAAAAGCATCCTGCAGATTCCTTTCCTTGTAGACAAAGGCTTTAATCTTCCTAAATAATTGATGTTATTTTACAGAAACAAAAAAGAAATTTTGGTTATGATTCAATTCACAGGAACAAGTCCTGTGGTGTCATCGTTTCCTCTGACACAAGGACATTTCTCTTGGCTCCCTGCAGTGGGAGGTAGCTGACTTGTCCTGAGAGGGAAATTAAAACACTCCACCAAATTACACCTTTCAGTTTGTCCAGATTTCTCCTTTCTGCTGAACACAGTCACCTTGTTACATCTAGCACTGCCCTCAGTCTAAGCAGTTTTTCTCTTGTCTTGAATTTTGCCCATATTTCTGACCCAAGATCTGCTTCGTGGTCACTTATTGCATGAAATGAATCAGCGAGACTTGAGAGGGAAATTTGTCCCTTATGAGCCATCTGGATGTTGTATTCAGTTCACAGATAGCTAGTTGTTTGCTTTTCCAAGGTTTTTCATTCTGCATTGCTAGTTTCTGGTGGCAACCTCTGGTCCAGGCAGACAGCTCTTCCAGTGTTACTTTTTGCTTTTTAGGTGAATAGAGGATTGGTGCCAAGTGGCTTCCAGGTAAGGATTTTAACCAATTTATGGAACAATAAAAAAATTTTAAGTTAATTATCTTGGCTGTCTTTTCTAACATGGAGAGGTTTCTTCTGAAATTATAAAGAGAGGGCTTTAGCTAAAGTCTGGCTGACTTGAGTCAAACTCAGAATTTGCATAGCCAAGGATAAAACCACTGCTAGGAATCTTTGTTTAGGCAGCGCCCTGTACCCTGCTGTTCTCATGCTAAGCCTCCACAAATTTCAAGTCTGTAGAGAAAATATTAATCAGTCATCTCTTAAGAATAAAATGCTCCCACAAACGTAAAGCTGCTAAATCAGTACTCAGGTTGCCAAGGCAATTGGCTGGATTCCAGCAAGGATAGAATGATGCTCAGCCCATGGACATGGGAAGGGTCCAAGGGCATAAACTCAGAAGTAAATGTCAGCTTTTTACTGACAGTTAACTTGTGCAGAGGCACTAGATGCCATGACACTTCTCAAGAAAGGTCTCCTGTAATACTAAAGTAAGTTTTGTGCTTTTAAGGTGAGTAAAGGTATTACAAAAACTCTTACATGAGAATCTTTGAAAAACTAAGATGCAAAGCACTTTGAATTGAATATTTTCCAGCATAATATAAAAATAAACTGTTAAATATGAAGCAGTTGGCATAAGTCCTTTCTCACAGTTCACCAGAAGACTGAAACCGTGAATACTTCTGAAATTCCCAGACTTCAAAGATGGATTGGTTAGGTTGTTTTACCTAACTCAGAAACAATAATCATGATAATGATGCACACTGGAAATATGTTGGTTAGTCTTACCTAAATAACTATATGAATGGCCATAACAAAAATAATAAAAGTAATATTGCCATTTACCTCAGACTAATCAGCAGTAAGCTGAAACTCACTATAAACAAGAATGGCTTCCAAGGTCAGTCCCCTTGTAATCCTACTCAAAGTACCTGGCTGATCACTCTGAAGCAGGACACTCAGATGAAGGAAGGGATCAAGTCTGTGCTGAAGATTTCCAGGGAATAATGGTGAATAGTATCTACAAGTCCATGTTTCAGTGAAACAAGAAATACATTATAATCAGTGTCTAATTCTGACTAGGTGTTAGGGAAAATCTGCTGGAGAGAATTTCTTAGTCACAAATTCACCAGAAGACTTTGGAGAACACATATGTTTCAATAGCAATGTTTTTAAGATTAAGCTTAATAGGTGTTACTATTACATTTCAAAATTATTAAGATCACTTTTAAGCATAAAACAAAAAAAAATCAGAGTTTAGATTTGAAAGATATAGTGGGTCAAGGTAGCATTTTTTACCACTGTGCCATGGCACAGAAACTTTAAGCTCTCTTAGTACTCAAACTTTGGATCCCTAGTATGTCTATATCTAAAGCACTTCCATTAACTTCAATAGTGTATGTATGTGCAATGGAAGGAGAGGCGCTTTGTGGAGCATGGTAAAATTACTACCTGGAGATTGGAATATATCTTATTACAGAAAGGAAGTTATCTGCCGTACTTGCTGTTTCTCAGAATTTAGGTTACTAGGCTTTTTCATATAAAAGTATATCATCACCTTAAATGAATACAAAACTATTTTCTTTCTCCTAAAGAATGGTGGTGGATTGACTATATTTTAAGTCAGTTTTGCTGTACAATATGGATATCTCTCACTGACTGTGATTTATGTTTTCAATATATTGTGTTTTAGAAAATGAATATATTCATTGGTCTTATTATTTTGCCAGATGAGCTTTTGCAATAAATTTGTGGTCTATACATGTGCAAGAAATGTACACACAATCTGTGTTGTGTTACATGCTGTAGCACATAATGTTCCAGCTTTTAAAGAGGATGATTATATCCTAAAGATCCAGAGGTGCTATTCCATTCTTCCTTTAGGGAAGTAATCCTGCCCCTGTACTCGGCATTGGTGAGGCCTCACCTCGAGTACTGTGTTCAGTTTTGGGTGCCTCAGTACAGAAAGGACATTGAGGTGTTGGAGCAGGTCCAAAGAAGGGCAACAAGGCTGGTGAAGGGCTTGGAGAATATGCCCTATGAGGAGCGACTAAAGGAACTGGGGCTGTTTAGTCTGGGGAAGAGGAGACTGAGGGGAGACTTCATTGCTCTCTTCAAATAACTGAAAGGTGATTGCAGTGAGAGCGGGGCTGGTCTCTTCTCACTGGTAACAGGTGACAGGACAAGGGAAAATGGCCTCAAGCTGCACCAAGGCAGGTTTAGGTTGGATATCAAGAAAAACTTCTTTATAGAAAGGGTTGTTAAGCACTGGAACAGGCTCCCCAAGGAGGTGGTAGAGTCACCATCCCTGAATGTGTTTAAAACCTGTTTGGATGTGGTGCTTGGGGACATGATTTAGCGGTGGGTTGTTAGAGTTAGGGTAGTATGGTTAGGTTGCAGTTGGACTTGATGATCTTGAATGTCTTTTCCAACCTGAGCAATTCTATGATTCTATGATTTCTATGATTCCTCTTTTTCTACATTAGGAAAAAGGAAACTGAGTGCAATTTCTTTATCAGAAGTAAAAGCTACTCAAGTATACTCTGAGACTAAATCTGATGTGAGTCTGCACGTAAGGACTGAGCTATGTGGAATACGTTAGAGTTAAAATAGCAACAGCAGATCAAATGATTTGTTTCCTCCAATACACTATTGTGCTCTTTGCAGTGGACAATACCTCATTTTTCATAAAATGATCAACTGATCTTCTATAAAAAACACTGATACTACATTTAGTTAATTGCACAGTGTAAGATACTACACCTTGAGAGGGAGACCAGATGCTTCCTAATCTCAAAAATTATTGATATATCCCCAGATAAATGGGGTTTACATTTCATCATAAATCTTAGATCTGCTTCATACGTGAGCATTCAAGACATCCACCACACGGGTTTCTTTTTGTCTGGCTTTTGAATGTGGTTGTGTTGTTAAGGTTGTACAAGCTGAAAGAGTGTTTGTATGTTTGAGTGCACTGGTACAAATCACCAGTGAAAAGGTGAAAAAAAGGCAAAAAGGACATAAAAACAAGGAACAGAAGATTAGCATCAAGATGATCTAAGAGGTTTTTTTTTTTTTTCATGGAGCTGCTAAAATTGAGAGGAAAAAGATTGAAACAGAGGTGGTTTATAAGTGAAGTGACAATCTATTCATGTCGAGTGTCACATAATTATGTAAAATAGAGGTTTTCTTTGTATCACAGTTATACCATGTGGCTTCTCCAGGATTATTATTTGTACTGCATGTATTTGAGGCTGAAGTGCATTTAGTAGAAAAAAATAAAATTTTTTACAAGATAGATGATAATTTTATTAGTGCAGAACTCCATTTAATTCATGAAGCTGATCCAGAAATCTGTAGAGATTCGATTTGTGCTTCACTTAATAATGTGGATTTCTGTAGTAGGTGAAGAAAAGTAAATTAGAGTAGAAACAGTTTTAAAATCCTGTTCTCAAGAAGCAGTGTAAATCAGCAATTTTTGTTCTGAGGCAGAAAATTTTCAGCCATTAATGATGATTAATGTTGCATAATCATTGCATGCAATTGATGTGTGCTGTGCAAAATGCCTGCATCAGAGAGCTTGCTGCTCAGTGTCAGTATGTTTCCAAGGCAACTCATGATGCTTCCATGTTATAGGAAAAAAGGTGCTATGAGAAGAAGAGAAACAAAAATAAAAAAAATCTTCCTTTTTCTCAATTCTCTACAGAATTCATAGTCTTTTCAAAGCCTAGCTTCTCTTCTTTAGAGGAGACTTCAGTCTGTGGAGCAAAATGAGGTTGATACAGCAGCAGAAAAATTCCAGGCACTGTAAAATGCATTCACATGTGACTTAGTATGTGCATGTAGAGGTAAACCAAGACACACGTCAGCTGACATGTGACAACACAACAGCTTATAATTTATGGAGATCATCTTTGCAGTTCACACTTGCAGTTTTACCTCTTGCCAGACTTATTTGCAAAGAAAAGTTAGATATATGGTTAGAGATTGCAAGATCAAGCCCTAGCCAAGAACAGATCATAAATGGCATGAGCATCTTAGTACTGTGAAAGGAATCTGTTCTAATGAGATTCTTTGAAGACTGCTTGGTGCCTGCAAAAAGTGGGGTTTGCTTCTAATTCCTACACTGAAACAAACCAGACAGCAGGGAGATATCTCTGCTTCTTTCTCAGTCTTTGAACAATGTTTCCCTGCAATTCTCTCCGAGCAATAAGAACTCTGATGGTTAGTGAGCAGGAACAGGAGGGACAGATAAGACTAGAAATTAGTCTGCACAGAATGTCAAATGTTCAAACAGCATATCTCAGGATTGAAAACACGAGTAATTGCTGTAGAACAAGTAGCGAGGAGATGATAATGCACAGTTGATGGCCATAAATACTCACTTGTAGTGAAATATACTCAGATAAAGCTGATTTAAAAACAAGACAGTCTACTGCATAGGAAGGAACAGGGAAGTTTTGTTTCAGAGAACTTTCTGAGTACTCTACTGCATATAGCACACAGTCTACTCTTGCTCCTAATCCTGCATGTCTACTGTCCTCAAACATGAAATCTGTCATGTAGATTTTTTTAAAATGACTACACTAATTTATTATAGTACAAAAGGTATACTACTACATTTTAATTTACCCTTGCTATCTTCTTAAGATTACATATACGATCAACACAGATTGACTTTTTATCTGAAGCTCAGATGCAATTTAATCATGTTAATGTCTGGTTTAAGGAAGGGAAATATTTCCATTTCTTCAGTGAAATAGGAATGACATTGGTTCCATGTATTTCATCTTTAAATCTTGATTCTCTCAAATTCTTAAAACACCGGACAAGTTCTTAACACAAGGCTTATTAAGCATTCAAAATTCTAGTGAATATTTTATATCCAATCCCATTTCAACCGTATAACTGAATTCAGTTTTGAAAATTCGGTGGTGAGGGAATTTACTTTTGTTGTTATTGTTTTTCAAGACATTTAGCTGAATCATTTTCGAGTCTTCGGTACGAGTCTTCGGACACAATCTTTTCATTTTTCTTCTTTTTACAATAGATTTTTAGACAAGTTACCAGTAAGTTATTAAATATCTGCTGTAACTTCCATTGAATACATTTGCACCAAAAAATTCCAGAAATATTTGCTCCCACTTTAAAGTGTGTCATAAACTATTGGCATGTTGTGAAAGAATTATTTGGTTTCTCTAAACTATAAAGCAAGCTATCAGGCAAAATTCCCCTAATGTTTAGAAGTATCTAGTAGCTGTAAAAGGCTTAAGATTCAGTTGCAGAATATAGTAAAAACAATGTAGTGGAGACACGGATCAATACAGTCAAGTTTTTCAGGCTGACAATTTGGATGTTGTCCTCTCTTCTCATCTGAAAAACTCTGTTGTCTCACCTGAAAATGGTTGAAGATGTTTTGTTCACATGTTTTAGCACAAAATTTCGAGTTATCCATTAAGTTATTTGCATTTTAAAGTATTGCATCTTGTCCGTTACTTTGAAGGAAATACCTTTTTTCATGTCCCATGAATATGAGGCATAGTGTTCAGTTTAAGTGCCTCTAATAGCAAAATAATATAGTGAGAAAAAATAAACCTCTTCAGTATAACACACTTCTTACACAAGTGCCTTGAAAATAATGAAACAGGCAAAGCACTCTATCCCTTTTTTCTCCACTGTACCAAACCACTGCAGTAAACCACTGCTGCAAAGTGTTTTCCTATTCCCATGTTTTGAGACATCAGTGGTCAGTGGATAAAAAAGTCTGCCATGGCTATATCGTTTTGTCAAAGTAAATAGCCTTCATTCTATTTTGGTGCACCTGTATCTAAAAAACGCATTTAAGTCTTGGTAAGCAATGCCATTTAACTTGGCATCACTGTGAAATAACCTTATATAGAGAGAGAATCTGATAGCGATATGATCCACTCCTGCAGCTCTTCAAAGCAGACACCTCATGCTTCACTGAGATTTCAAATTCCCTTGAAAGGAAATTTCAAGAGAGATAGTCTGGGCAGCAGTAGAACTTGTCTCTTCAGCAAGCTGATCTCCATCCAACATATCGCAACGGTTTCTGAGGAACTCCTTTTGCATTAAACATAGCAGATAGGAAAACAACTACTGTCATGACTTTGTGCTCAAATGCACTCATCACTGCAGGAATGTAAATTCATTTTAGATGGAAGTTATTGCTACAGCCAGTGTCATGGTGCATTCCCACACGTAGAGATGGCAGCAACAATATCAGGCAACAAAGTCTGTAGAGCCCTCTTGTAGCAGCATTTCCTTTGGCTAGAATTGAGCAGGTGAGGAAGGAGAGAAAGCTGGGAGGAGTGTGAAAGCACTTCTGTGTGTTCAGGCCAAGTTCCCAAATTATTCTTTTTCCACTGTCTTCAGCTCTCTCCTTTGATCTCTCTGGCACTCACAATGTGCCAGCAACCTTGGAAGAGGGAAGTCCTCCTTCAGCCAGGGGTCCCCTCAGAGTAGGGACAGAAATCTGCTCGAGAATGTTAGACCCATGTTTCAAATTGGTATCTGCCATACAGAACTCACCACATCTTTGCAGTGTGATACTCACATGTGTACTGGATACTGATCTTTACCAAATAATTTGCAGTGCCATTTAAGAGAATATTTCAAACTATTATTTTTTGTTATCCAATATATTTATCCTGGTTGCAAGGATAAAAGACAAAGTAATTTATATGAATGGGTAAAATGTACATGAATACATGAAATGTACATGAATACATGAAATGTAAAGATGCAGCCCTGATTTAATAGAGTTTTCCATTTTTTTGCAATTCTTTGCCACTTTAGGGCTTAAGAAAAAAAGAAAAGTCAAAGAAATCACTCTTACTGCTTTGTGCGTGGTGTTTGTTAAAACAGGTTTTCCAGACAGGTTTTTACACAGACAGTAAAATTTAATCAAATATTATTTTCCTTAATGTGGCTTTGCAAAGAGTTTATTGCTTCTGCTTTCTCACTCATGTTAGTCAAATAATGCAATACAGATGTTCTTTAACACAGGAGATGAGTGTACACAGTAATGCATGTCAAAATTTCATGCATATTTCTCAGAGAAATTTGAAGAGGAGACAGAAAATCTGCATCCATTAAAAATCTATGTCTAAGATCACAAAAGAACACCCACTCTCACTGTACTTAGTTTTACTGAGCACTCTTCAAGTGTTAAGAAAATAATTCTGAAGCTACTTTAAAGCGTAGCTGGTAGCATGCTTTAATCTTAAGGGCATCGAGTAGGTTACACAAATCTGAAAGGAAACGACTTGGCTTCCAGATTGTTCATCTTCGAGTTTCCAAGTACTCCAGAAGCACAGCAACTGTTGCAGGAAGGCATAAGTTGATACTATTTTTCCTTTTTTGTCTTTGTTTTGAATTAGCTCTTCTAACTGATTGAGTATTTGAACTCCCCACTATAATACTGGAAAGTTTTGGGGTTTTATTACTAAGGAACCTTTTTTTGTTGTTTGTTTTAATTATTTTTAAAATAACTACTACTCGATTAGCATGTGAGAAAATGAAAATTTTATAGATGTTTGGAGTTGCAGTAACTACAGTGGAGCTACTGTAATTAAAAAGTCAGGTAATTAAAGGAACTGCACTGTAGATTTCAAAGAAAACATAGGTAAACATATTTCAGGCGTCTCTCTAAGCAGCTCCTCTTTTCAGTGGCCATTGATGCTCTCTAAATAGATTGAAAAATTGATTTCAAAACGATTACTAGTATCTCATGAGCCTTTGTTTTTTGCCCATCTGTAGTAGCAATATGATGGGAGAAAAAGGTAGGCTTGTTCCACCATCATTCCTCAGGAAGTTAGCCACATGTAGTCAGGAGATAAATTCCAGAAAAAATGTGAAGTGCCTCTACAAATGCCAGCAGCGCAAAGAGCATAGGTTCTAGGAAAAGGGCTAAAACTGAGGTGTGTGAGTGTACTGACTCCGTTATCTCTGCTAGAATTTTCCACAAGCTTTGCCAAAAAAGGTTGCTTCTAGAAGTCTGTTTTCCTCCTAACTGGCAGTTTTGTAAGGCTTTTCAGACTAGAGACAGCTGTTAGTACACGAGCTTTGAATACACAAGGAAACAACAGAGTCAGTTTTTCCTTGGGAGGGAAAAGTTATTCTAAGAAGGTGCACTGTAACATTAGATGCTGGGACACATTTAATTAACAGTACATTTAAATAGCTTAAATAATAATAAATGCTGGGGAAGCTGAAACAACAACAAAGAAGTCAAAAATGAAAGAATCTAAGTCCTTCAGTGAAGGCAGGAAAATTCTTACTACCTGTACTGAAAAAGAGAAGTAGGTGATGGGGAGTGAAACAGAGAGGCAGGAGAGAGGACTGCCCATGTCAGGTATAAATGAGCGCCCTAGTTGCGGAAATCTAAGCATATGAATATCAGGAATCTTCTGAAATAAATATTGCCTCTGCTGGATTGCCAGCAGGTTAAAAGAGTATGAAGACTCATTAGGAAAATGAGAGAAATTGCTGTTTCCTTCCTCACTGCCGAGCATGGTGAGGGTAAGCAGAGCTGCAGTTCATCTTGAAAGGAAGTCAAAGCGGAAGGCACCAGCATGAAGTGAAACGAGCAAGTTCTATGTGTCAGAGTCCTGTCAGGCAGACAGGTCATTTGGCCATACTTCTTGTCAGAAAGTCTCAGAGTGTCAGAGCAGTAAAAAGCAGAAGCTCCAGCAGAAATTTTGCCACTGACACAAGGCAAATGCTGGTTGTCCTCAGGGGGCCCTCAGGTTTTTCAGCAGCAACCCCATGTTGCTGGTTCTGCCATCACCTGTGGTGACTTCAGCCCAGGTTCAAGCTGGGCCTCCACGACACTGCGAACCTGGGAGAGGTCTGGCTCACCGTACCCACTGCCTTCAGGCAGTACCATGGGTGTACACGTGCATCAGCTGGGAAGCAGCATTGCCCCCAGGGGGTTCTTTTGACCAAAAAAAGGCTCATCACAGCAGCTGTCAAACTGTATGAAATGCAGAGGCGAGGCTATTTTCCCCCAGTCCTCCAGGTCCCCTTTCCACCGGCACAGGTGCAAATACTGTGTATTAACACTATTTATCCATCTTGTGTGAGAAGGATACAGCAGTGTAAATATAAATTCACTCAGCATAGTCAACTGCTGGTAAGGTGAATTGATTTTCCATTCGCTGTCTCTCAGAGCTTATTTCCTTGAAAAGAGACAAGTCTGGATGCAGCCTTGGTGAAGAGTAAATCAAAAAGGCCTTTATTTCTTGCCATGGAGTTGGATCAGTTTCAGTGACCGTTGCTCTTGCTTTTCCTCATATTTTTAATATTCTTCATAAAAGTATGTCGCCTAATGTCACCCCAGGGATGCTGGGAAAAGCCAGCAAGGTTAAGAGCCCTGATGTTCATTGAATAAGATCATGTTCTATAGCTTAGACTTCACTTTTGACCAAAAGTACCTTTTTATTACTTTTAATAGTCCCTAAATTCTCCTGATTCTGAAAGCTAGACGCTTTAAGGACTCTTTTTCAGGTTGCTTTTTTAAAAATTTCCAGTGTTTAGAAATTGTAGCCAGTGCAGTAAAAGTCCAATTATAATTTCCTGCTTTACATTGTACCTCACTAGTCACACAACATCAAGTTCTGACTCAAGCTGTTTATGGCCTAGCCCACACAGAGCAAAGATGGATTGCAAGGAATAACCGAATTAAAAGATCCCAGGATGCACCAAAGTGCATACCAAAGCATATTTAATTCATTTTTGAGTGAGAGCAGTGTTGCCTGTGTAGATGGGCTTTGCTTCATGAAGACGGTTGCAGCACCAATAAAGGAGAAGGTGGCAAAGGATAGGACTTGGGGTCACAAAAGAGGGCCAGTAGACTGACATCTGATTTGCTAAAAACCTGGAGCAGCTCTGCTGCTCATCCAGAGAGCTCAGAAAGCTGAATGCAGACAGACTGGGGACATGATCCAGGAAATGCATGGGGACATCACAACCCTGCTGCCCAGTGCTGCTGCAAAGCAAAGACTAAGGATGCGTGGTTCCTCAGACCCTATGACATCTCGCCTGACTCAGCTGCCAAGCAGTCACAGTCCTCTCAAAGAAAGCTCTGTCTGTCAGTGCCAATGAAATGCTGCATAGCGTGGAGCACCCTTAACATTCCTGAATCTTCTTTTAGTTTAATTCCTCCTAAACTTTGCTCCTACACATTGAAACACTGTCAGCCACCTGGAGATGCAATCACATGTAATGCTGAGAGAGACAGGAGAGGCAGCTTGCTGCTACGTGCCTAGTGCTTTTTCTCCAGAGCAGGCATTTTTTTTCTCATACAGTTTACAGTATAAAGACAGAGGGAAGAGTTGTTTATCTCCTATTTCTTTTCTTTTTTCTTTACTTTTCCATTTAAAAAAGACGTTTCTGTTCCACATGCATCTATTCCTGGCACTTTGTTGAAGTTCAACATTTTGCTGGTCGCCCAGGAAAATTTGATATGTTGCCGTACTACAGGTGTTGCAGTAAGAGAAATGACAAATCAAGGGTTGTTAAAAATCCAGTGAACTAAATCTGTTCACCATATTATCTTATCTAGGATGCTTGTGAGTTTTTTCTGTGATGGGTTAGTGATTGAATTGCAGGAAATTATTATTTTTCACAACAGTGTTTGAACAATCTGGCTTATTTAAAAAGATGGGGGCATTTCTGCCGCTGCACTAATATAAACTGTAGCTTGTGAAATGGAGTGTTGCAAGAATAGAACGCTATATGCAAATCAGAATATTTATTTGAGACAAATCAGTTTTGACAAGCTCATGCCCACTCATTACAAGTGTGTGGGTGCTTCTGCTGATGCCAGGATGGTTAGAAAAGCAGTCATTGAAAGACAGTCACCCATCACTTTTGGAATACCAGTTATGTACAAAGCACTCTGGGGCAGTGGACTTTCAGATTACAGCTACCTGACAGAAACTGTCCTACCAGTACTCTCCTAAACAGAAAGAGATGAAGTTCTTGACACTCCTCATATACACATTTCTTGTTTTCCTCTTCTGGTGCAGAGGCCTTGCACCACATCCCAAGGCCTCAGAGTAGAGTCAAGAGGCACGAACATGATTTGAAAAATCTGTGCAAAAGAGTACATTAAAAAAAAAAATGATATGCACATTGTGAAACTGAAAAATAGGCAAAACAACAGATACACCCAGAGATTTTATTGCTGTAACTTCTCAGAGTTGGTTCAGTCTATTCAGAGCCTTGTCCAAGGGTAGTTACCAGACCAAGGGTCTGGGGATTCTCTTGCCTTTTACAGATAGGCAATTGCAAAGATTGAAAAGGCTGTCATGAGTCTGCCAGAAGGGAGGGCAGGATTAAGGACACGGTAGGTATCTCTGACACATGACCAACTTTCTGGGGTCCACTCTTGTACACAGTGCCAGAGTCAAAAAAATCACAGAAGAACTCCTTGAATTCTTTACTACTGTGTGTATCTCATACAATAGATTATTTTATTTATTTATTTATTTATTTATTTTATATAGCAGAGTAGATCACAAGCTAATCTCATCTGTTTAAGGTGTTACATTAAATTTGAAGAAATTGGCGCCACTCAAATGACCTCTTACAGTCCTCAGACATATGGAGTGGTGTAGCAAACAAATCAGTCCCTCAGAGGGATGCTACAAAAACAATTCCTGTCAGATCCCCAGCACACAGATATGATCTTGCTTTATCTTTTATTATCACTTTCTAAGTCCTCCAAACACCACTGAGATATCCTCCAT
Source organism: Numida meleagris (assembly GCF_002078875.1). Classification (NCBI taxonomy): domain Eukaryota; kingdom Metazoa; phylum Chordata; class Aves; order Galliformes; family Numididae; genus Numida; species Numida meleagris. Next base: position 37,307,670 of record NC_034438.1, on the reverse strand, counting down.
ATATACCCAACAGCTTTGTAATGCATTAGTTTTGACTGAGAAAAATCTAGAGGATTGAACTTCAGATTCTTCCAGAGTCACAAACTGATAATTAAGAGGAGGGGAAAGCCTGCAGACATCTCTCACTTTGCCAAAGACAGTCTAGGTATGAGGTATGTTAGGTGATTCAGAGGACGAATGAGGCTGACAATAAACAAAGAAATGCAGCGTGGTTGCTGTAACCCTTTACAAAATGGTGAGGAATGTTTACAGCATCAGGCAGTTGGGTCAGTGAGTTATGATTCCAACCTGTTAGGTAAACTGGAAAACGTATTTAAAGTATGTTAAAAGTTATGTCAAAAGAAAATATTTGGAATCTAGCATTGACTGTATTTCCTGAATCAAACACAGAGGCGTCCACCAGATTGAAACAAATCTACAATGCAGAAAACTTAAAGGGTGAAATTGGCATCTGACCTTTGCTTAGATTTGCTTCCACTGGACATTTTTGTCAGGTCACCAAGTTGCTGACACTATTTATCACATGCTGAAAAGCTGAGCCTCAAATTGGAGTAAAAGATAAAAGCAATTCCTGTGCTCAGCTCCATTTGCTTCTGGGATCTCCTGTTCAAGCCCAAAACATGCAGCATGCTTGGGTCATGGACTTCCCTGAGAGGGTCACAGGAAGCATTGCCTGAATAATTTAGAGATTTCTACAAGAAGGTAAATAGAAGCTATCTCAACTATTAACCTCCAGGTGTGTGATAGCTTACTAGAGGATGACATCCCTAGGACATCTGGTGAGGGAATGCAAACATTGAATTTTTCCAGGTGTATAAAAACTTTAGTTCCATTTACAGAGAAGGAGGTGATTAAGGAAATAAATAAACAAAAAACAAATAAGTAGATAAATTAGGAGAACCTCCAAACCATATTTTAGTTGCCTTTGATGCCTCCATGAATTTTCTTATCTCAGAATGAGCTGTAGCATTAATAAACTTTCTACAGTGGAAATAGGCGTATCAGAGCAGGTCTGCACACTCTAATTGCATAGAAGAAACGGGAAGAACATTCCCTGCTGTAAATGAGCAGAAACTTGTACCTGGAAAAACAATAACACATCACCATAGAAAAATGTCATCTCTCAATAGAATGCAAACAGTGGAGTTTTTCCCCTAAGGATTTATTTTCATGCTAGTATGGAACCCTCCATCAAACTGGTAAAATAGAATCTGGTATAAGGATGCCACTTACCAAATAAGACTAAGTGACATTTGGTCTTATGGCCTTAGAAACCAGGAAGCAAAATATCAGAAGTTTAGGGGTGTTTTCTGGTTTGCTTTTTCCTTTTTTTTTTCCCCTCTTATGACAACCCTTTCTTTTCTCTTTTCGCGTCTGTTTTCTTTTAATGCAGATCAACCAGACTAACAATAAATCTGATTGCTTGGGCTGCAACTGTTTTTCTAACTTTTGCAGAAGAGCACTGTATAAAGTGAGCTCATCATAATGGCTTTGCAGTAATATTACTTTTTATTTTCTGTAACAAATTATTATGTAATTGAGCAAAAACAGAATAAAAATTCATTCACGCGTAAACAAAAACTAAATTGCTTCAAATTTGCCACCCTGGGTTGCTGCGTGACAGGAGGTATCTGGGAGTGACTGATTTATCTATCTGAATACAGAAAAGATTGGCAAGTAAAAGGCAGAGAGTACAGAGAGTATTTTTCAATTTCTGCCTTAGAAGAGGAAATTGATTTTAGGGATAGATTATGGCCTGAGCAAATTCACAATTGCCTATTCTGTAACCACATTCTCTTCATTCTTTCTTCCTAGGGGCATAACTTTGCATCTGGCTTACTTACAAGTACTTCATGGGAATAGCTCCTCATAAATAAAACCTCCGTTGTTATTTACTGTTTCACAAGACATTATTACATCCGCAGATCTGGTCAACAGTGATTTTAAAGTTTGATGTGGTTGATGAGAATGCTATATAATTCTCAGCATTTAATGGATTTTTGCCAGAATAGACATTGTTTGAGATGTCAGAGAGGTAGTAGACATATCTTGCGTTCTAACTGTATTTGAATTGAGAATGTAGTGCAGCATTAATTTTTATATTGTATGCATTTCTGAAGACTGGTTATCTTCGCATGTAGCATCATCAGATTTGTTTGCTTACTAAAGCTCTTTTATTTTTGCACTGCACATATTTGCTGGCAAATGCCAACACATGAAATTATGCAGGCTTACTGCTGCTGTGCTGCTTTGCTTCCTGCGTATGGGCACATGAGTTCTCTTCTGTCTGCTTGGGGTCTTCTAGTACTCAGGGTTGTGTTACAGCTTTAAATGCTGACCCTTAACAACATTACCAACCTTTCAGTGTAAAGAACTGGAAAACATTTCATTGTTATGTAGGCATATTATCCTTTTTCACGTTTTAACTCTCCAGTTTTTCCTGCATCTTGTGCATGCTGTAAAATGGCCAGCCTCCATACGGTCCCTTAGAACAATTCACATAGGCCTTGTCCTGCTTGCTGTCATGAATGACATCTGGATGAAAACAAAAATACTGATATCACTGTAAGAGAAGAGGAGCAGGTAGGAATGTCGTTTTGGAGCTGTGATGGAGAACATCTGTGTATTACATCACAGGAAGGGGATAGCTGTGTACACAGTCCTGACTCTGGGTAAGCAGCAGAGCACATGGAGACTGAACTGACTGAATGAAGACTGAACAAAATCAGTCAAACCTACCTTTCATCTGCTCCTGCTAAACTCTGTTTACTCTCCAGTGAGGAACTGAACTTCATAAGAGTCTGCTACTTACTTATTTTGTCAAACAGCTTCATTCGAAACAGGCAATAAAATTAATGCTACTGGGAATGTAATGACTTGTCTTGCCTACAAACTATGACTGTTCTGCCTTTAAAAGTGAGAGTCATGTCTTCTCTCCAAGTAACAGTTAGAAGGCTAGGAAATAAAATTAGTAGGGAAAATATTTTTAATGAAGCGTAGGAGAGGTACAGTGTATGTTGAAGTACAGGGAAGCTGGAAACTGCTAACCATAAAACTATACTTAAATACGAATAAGTCTTATGGTTTCCCTGGCTGTTTTCTATCTTCTCCTTCATCCTCTGGGCTAAGAAGAAACTTATTGACATATAATGTTATATACTTCAGGAAAAAATAGAGAAAGGACTGCAAATTAAGCGGGACTTTAGTCCACTAGCTAAAAGCTGCTGCAAATACACATTCATATTTCAACAGAGAAACCATCCTGAAGCCAGAGTTTCTTGCATATATGTCTATTCATCTTTTCTCTTTTAAAAAATATCTAGTATTCTATGCTAGTTCAGGCAGAAAATTTCCTTCAGATGATCTCCCGTATTCCCAGACTGACCTCAACTTAGTTTCTGGATGTAGTTCCATGACGAACTATTTCAAGACTGAAACATTATGACTGACTTCAGATCACATCTAGATTTCCATTTTGAGCCTGGAAACCTCAGGATAATTAATACATCTGGTTTATAGATGTACTGCTCAACCAGGCAAAAGCAACATTTACTTGATTAGTGAAATGAAAATAAACTACCGAAGGACTGGTTACTATATTTTTGCAAAATATGATCAAAATCAACCAGTTTTACTGCAGTCACAGGATACACATTCATGTAAGCTGAGATGATTATGTTTAATAAACTGATCAGCCCAGAAAAATATTCTCTCTTTTTTTTATCATGGGAAAAAATCAGAATGTTCTTCTATAAATTAGACTTTTTTATTTAACATGTAAGTGTAACTCTCCTTTTTGCAGAAGAGAATTATGAAAAATTCAAGTCAAGAAATTCACCTAGTTTAAAGTGAGTAAATATTATTTTGTGCTACCTTAGTCTGCATCATTTAAACATAAATGGAAAAAGTAGGCAAAGCACTTCAGTTTCAATTTTCTGGAGTGTGCAAACAGATGGATTTTGCAAAGTCTGTTTGTGTAGCTACCTTGTGCAGCACGTAAATTCATTTGCGCAGTAGGATGATTAGAATCTGGTCAACACAGAAAACAGAATTGCATAGAGGAGTTAGTGAGGTCTATATAAGTTTTACTTCTGATACAGAAAGCAAAAAAGAATTCAGCTCTGCTCTTTAAACCCAAATAGATGAACCATCTAGTTCATTAGCAAGACTGCTTAATATGGTAGTGAAGGTGATGCACTTGGGTTCACCAGGCTATGTGCAAGATCTATTTTCAGAGTACAGTGTGTAGGAAATTACTGGTTTACATAACTGCATCTAAAATAAAATTAAAAAAATGATTAAATAAAAAGTTCTCATGTATAGAAGCAAATATCAGCATTATGTGAACTTATCAGCCTCTGTGTCAAATTGCCTTTAACACAAGTGGAAACTTCTTTGAAACATCCACTAAATGGCTTCTTCTAATCATTCAGTGCTTAGCTGCTATTAATTTCTTTGTAAAAGGCAACTTTTGTCTTAGTCAGTGTAAGACGTGTTATCCAGTACTGTTCCTGACATGAAGTTATGGGTATGTAAAACACTGAACGTGCAGAAAACATTTTTCACTTCTTTCACATGAGACTTTGAAATTCCCCATTCTTAATTAAAGCCAAAGCAAATGCTGCCTGGAAACCAGGAGCTGAGTTTTGACAAATAATGATTTCATTTTAAGGCTCCAAATCAAGCCATAGATATGTATATGCTTAAATTATACAACCACTTAACACAACTTTTATGTTGCCCATGTGGATTTACATAAAAATAATGTTATTACACTAGTAATAACACTGAAATATCTATCATGCATTGCCCTTGTCTGGGACAGAGTTGCTTTACTTCACCGTAGCTGGTGCAGCGCTAGTTTGGATTTATGATGGAAACAGTGGTGACAAGATGTGAATATTTTAGTTGCTTCTCGGCTCCTCACGCTGTCAGTGAAGGGCTGGGGGTGCCCTGGGACCTGGGGGGGGACACAGCCAACACAGCTGACCCAAGCTGACCAAAGGGTTTTTTGTACCATATGGCACCACACTCAGCAATAAAAGCTGGGGAAGAAAGGGGGGGGGACAGGGGTGGAGAGCGTTTGCAGTGACAGTGTTTGTCTTCCCAAGAAACTGTAATGCGCAATGAGTCCTGCTTTCCCGGAAGTGGTGAACATCTGCCCACTGATAGGAAGTTGCGAATGATTTTCTTATTTTGCTTTGTTTGCACAAGCAGATTTTGCCTTTCCAGTTAAAGTATTTTTATCTCCACACATGAGTTTTCTCACTTTTACCCTTCTGATTCTCTCCCCCACACCACCTGGGGAGAGTGAGCTCTGTGGAACTCAGCTGCCTGCTGGTTTAAATCACAATCTGTATGCAGAAAGATACCCTACTGTACAAACTCTTTCATTTTTATATCTGAGAAGACAAGTGAGTTTCTACTAAACCATAGCTCAAGAGAAAGATTAGATATATAAAGTTCATATGCTAGAGGTTTTTTTCATTTAACTTTTTTTAAGTTTCAAGATACTGTTGGCACATATATTTTAGTCTCTTTACTGTTGAAGGAAATCACAGAATCCCAGATTGGTTAAGAGTGCAGGGCCCTCTGGGTTCCCTGGTCCAACTCCTGCTCAGTCAGGGACACCCACAACCAGGTGCCCAGGTCCATGTTCGCAGATTCTGAAGATCTCCAAGGAGGAGACTCCCCAGGCTCTGGGCAGCCCGTGCCAGTGCTCTGTCATCCTGACAGTACAGAAGTGCTTCCTGGTGCTCACAGAGAGCCTCCCGTTTTCCATTTTGTACCCATTGCCTCTTGCGCTGGTACTGAGCACCACAGAAAAGAGCTTGGCTCTGTCCTCTTCACATCCTCTCATCAGATGCTTACAGACGTTGGTAAGGAGGGAGCCTGTTCATAGGAGAGATGTTCCAGTCCTGTCATCATCTCCAAGGCCCTTCAACAGACTGTCTCCAGCACATTCATGTCTCTCTTGTACTGGGGAGCCCAGAAGAGGACCCAGCACTCCAGCCATTCCCTCACCTAGCACTGAGGGAAGAGTCACCTTCCTTGGCTTGCTGGCAAGGCTCTGCCAGAGGCAGCCCAGAATATTGTTGGCCTTCTTGGCTGCAAGGGCACATTCCTGGCTTACATTAGTCTGGTCACAGAGATAAGGAGAAAGTTACAGTGTTGTTCAACAGATTGTCCAGTTTGAACAACTGAAAAGATAAAACCAGCACAAGAATATCGTATCCCATTTAAATTTTAAAGTACTAGAGTGAACTGCGAAGAACAATACAGGCAGGTTCCAGGAAATTGGTGTCACTAGGAAGAGTGCAAAGGAACAAAGCTTATCTAATTAGAAGCTAAGCTTAAAATCCAGCAGCTCTTAAAATGGCAACAGGATACTAAACTAGAGTTTCCCTAATATAATATGGGTAGTACTGAAGCCTGGAACAATGGAATTATGAAAGCCTTGCTGAAGATCTATCTAATACAACCTGGTATTGGGCAAACTCAGTGGAAATGACTTAAGGAGTTAAGGACTCCATGCTTCAAGTGGAAATGACTCCTCAATAATTCTGTGATTCTGTGATAAGCATCACAAGAGCCTTGCAGTTTACTTTCTCCTGTATAAAAATGCCCTTCTTTTTCAAACTCATTTATCTTGAACTATCTTGCCACATCTACTGAAGTAATTCAAGCATTTTCAGCATCAATTTGGAGGAGAGGCTGTAAACTGTCAGTCTTCAGAGATCTTCCTACTGATGAGAAACTATTTGCATTTGTTCAGCCTCTGCAATGGTTCATGCTTTTAAATAATTCTTGTCTGACTCAAAAAGCTGAAGTTGTTTAGTTGCATGAAATTTGGCTCCATGTGGAGTTTTTTTCTTAAGAGTACTTGCAGAACTGTAACTGAATTGGCAACCTTCTCTGATTAGATGGAGCCCTCTAAACCCAAGCAAGTGCTAGCTCTGGGCTTCAATCAGTCTCTGTAAGTTTCTAATATATATAATACCTGCTATTCAACCTTTTCATTAACAAAATGTTTGCAATACTGTTGCTTTTAGCAAAACTGCAAGTAGTCCTGACATATTTTTTGTTCCTTTGTTCCTTTTCTGTTTTAAACCTAGAGCTAGGCAGCAGGATGTTAGATCTCTGTGGGATTTTCTACAAAAATAGCTAGAAATAGAAATCTTGGGGAAAAACCTAAATTAACTTCTGTAGAGAAGTAGAAAATTGATAGACTGAGAAAGAAATGTACTATTCTTCATGAGTTTTTGATTAAGTGAAATGTGCCATGACTTCACCTACATTAGGGAAATTATCTGAGCAGACAGATACAGAGAGCTTATGGGTTAGGGTTAAAGGGAAGGCAGGGCAAGCAGATATCATAGTGGGAATCTGCTACAGGCCACCTGATCAGGAAGATCGAGTGGATAAGATTTGCTATAAACATATAGGAGCAGCTTCACATTCACAAAAAAAATGGTCCTTATGAGGGACTTCAGCCACCTTGATATCTGTCGGAGGGACAACACAGCAGTGCACCAGAAATCAAAAAGGTTCCTGGAATGCGTTGATGGTAACTTCCTCTTCCAAGTGGCACAGGAACCCACAAGAAAAGGTGTTATGCTGGACCTTGTCCTCACCAACGAGGAGGGGCTGGTGAGTAACGTGAAGCTCCAGGGCAGCCTTGGCTGCAGTGATCACAAAATGGTGGAGTTGAAGATCCTTAGGGCATCCAAGAGGGCTTGCTACCTTGGACTTCAGGAGAGAGACTTTGACCTCTTCAGGGTGACGTGGGATATAAAGCCCTGGAGGGAAGAGGGACCCAGGAAAGCTGCTCAGTATTCAAGGACCATCTCCTCCAAGCCCCCATCCTGAGAGAAAGAAAGGAAGGCAAGAATGATGGAAGGCCTCTGTGAATCAACAAGGAGCTCCTGGATTTACTTTATGCAAAAAGAAAATCTATAGGAAGTGGAAGCAGGAATGGGTTACCTGAAAGGACTACAAAGTTGTCTGAGCAGCCAAGAATAAGATCAGGAAAGCTAAAACCCAGATAGAATTAAATCTAGCCAGGGACACAAAGGGCAACAAGAAGAAATTGTGTAAGTATATCAGTGATAGAAGGGAGATTAGGGAAGTTGTGAGCCCTCTCCAGGTGCAAATTGGAGACCTGGTCATGAGCGATATGGAGAAAACTGTGGTGCCCAATGACTTCTTTGCCTCAGTTTTCACTGGCAATGGCTCTAGCCATACTACCTAAGATGCAGAAAGAAAAGGTAAGAACTTGGAGAAGGAAGATCTACCTGCTCTAAGTGAAGATCAGGTTCGAGATCATCTAAAGAACCTGAAGGTGCACAAGTCCATGGGACCTGACAAGATCCATCAGTGGGTTCTGAGGGAACTGGCGGATGAAGTTGCCAAGATGCTATCCACTGTATTTGAAGGGTCATGGCAGGCTGGTGAAGTTCTCACTGATTGGAAAAGGGGAAACATAACCTCCATTTTCAGGAGGGGGAAAAAAAGAAGATACAGGGAACTACAGGCCCGTCAGTCTCACCTCTGTGCCTGGCAAGATCATGGAACAGATCTTCCTGAAGGCCCTATTAAGGCACATGGAAAATAAAGATGAGGTGATTGATGAAAACCAACATGGCTTCACCAAGGGCAAGTCATGCCTGACAAACTTGGTGGCCTTTTATGATGGAGTTACAGCATCAGTGGATAAAGGAAGAGCAACTGATGTCATTTATCCAGACTTGTGCAAAGCATTTGATGCTGTCCCCCATGATGTCCTCGTCCCCAAATTGGAGAAAAATGGATTTGATGGATGGACCACTTGCTGGATAAGGAATTGACTGGATGGTCACACTCAGAGAGTTGTGGTCAATGGCTCAATGTCCAAGTTGGAGACCAGTGACGAGTAGCATTCCTCAGGGATCAGTGCTGGGCTGATGCTTTTATTATCTTTGTAGGCGACATGGACATTGGGATCGAGTGCACCCTCAACAAGTTTTCAGACAACACTAAGCTAAGTGGTGCCGTTGACACCCTAGAAGGAAGAGATGCCATACAGAGGGACCTGGACAGGTTTAAGAGGTGGGCGCATGCCAACCTTGTGAAGTTCAGTAAGGCCAAATGCAAGGTCCTGTGCCTGGATCAGAGCAATCCCAAACACAGATACAGGTTGGGCAGAGAATGGCTCGAGAGCAGCCCTGAGGAGAAGGATTTGAAAGTGTTGGCTGATGAAAGACTCAAATGAGCTGGCAATGTGTGCTTGCGGCCCAGAAGGCCAACTGTATCCTGGGAAAGCTGGGGAAGAACATTTTATGAGGGCATGTAGCAACAGGACAAGGGGAAATGGTTTTAAACTGGAAGAGGGTAGATTTAGTCTAGATATTAGGAAGAAATTCTTTACTGTGAGAGTGGTGAGACACTGGAACAAGTAGCCCACAGAGATTATGAATGCTCCCACCCTGGAAGTATTGAAGGGTTTGATGGGGCTTGGTGGGGCTTTGAGCAATCTGGTCTAGAGGGAGGTGTCCCTGCCTATAGCAAGGGGGTTGGAAGTAGATGACCTTAAAGGTCCCTTCCAACCCAAACCATTCTATGACTCTGTGATTCTATGATAAAATGAAAATCTTCAGTAAAAGAAGCCTCAAGTAGACAACTAACACTGTGGAACTACCTGTGCTACAGGAATCTGCTGAACACAAAATATACATGAAAAGTAGATGTAAATTTTGAGAATATATTTATAATTTATGTTGAACATCTCCAGAGAAGGCTGAGGATTAATTTCAGTTTAAGATTTCCTTGTAGACACAAAGTCAGGTAGAGGTGTGATACATGTAATTAAATTTTAACATTTAATGTCACCTCAATTGTTTTAAGCAAATTACATTTCAAATGGTCATTTCAGAGTTGAATTCAGTAAGGTGGGTTTTGTCATAGTAAAATACTGTAGTAACTTGAAAATTATCCACATGGAGTGACTGCCTAAGAACTAGATCAAAGACAGCTTAAATATTTGCAGAAAACAGAGACTCAGCATTCGGTTGTTGATGAAAATTTACTGGTTTGAAAAAGCTCCAGATAAATCAGAACTGCTGTCCCCGGACAGCACAGCATTTCTAACTGAGACTTAGCTGCCTTTCAACAGAAAGGCATACGTAATTCATGGAAAGTATTTGAATGTGGAATTAGGTGACACCGGGAGCTACCATTTTGCCACTCTTCTTATATTACACACCTGCAGGCAGCCTTCCTTGGAGAGACTCTTAAACTTATCCATGTACCTGCCGTGACACTTCGGAGAAAAGTAAGGGCAGAAAGTAGATCTGTATGTAAGATACTGTAGCATTTCACTCCAGCTGTAACTCCTTCTAACTATACGAGTTTTGCTTTTTTAAATGAATATATATATGAAAACTGGTATGTAGACAAGAAATCATATATTTTCACAGTGAGTTTTATTTCACAAGATGAGCAGACAGTTGCATGAGAAAAATGAAGTTCTAAAAAAATTAGCAGTAACTTTAGTTGAAGAAATGTGTTACAGCACTAACTGCCCTGTGATGTGCCTCTCCCCCAGGACACTCCAGTAAGGACTTTTCAAAGGCAGCATTTAGGAGGATCCAACCTGTACTTCTGACACTAGTCTTCCCTTGTAGCACCCAGATAATCCTGCAGGTGAACAAGCCAGTCTTCTGGCAGTAGTTAAATCTACAGACATGAGTATAACATACAAATGTTAAATCTGATGCCCCAGTTAACTTTCAGGATAAAGAGTCACAGAAGACATCAGATTACAGTTAATATAAAATCTGCTTCTGAACTTCTGACAGGCAAGCAATAATTTTGGGAAAAACCACCCTCTCCATGACACAGAACTTTTAACCTTATGAGTTTCATTTACACAGAAAGAAAACTCATTTCACAGACATACGAACCTTCTTCCTTCTCCTGCCTCTTTTTAAAGGTCTTTCACTTGCATTGTGCAATAGCATGTTAATCAACAGCATTCAGCCTAACATGGGGCCTGAATGTGCAGCAAATGAACTAGTAAAAATAGCTGATAAAATGTGAACCAGTCAATTTCTGCCTATTTTGAGTCCTGCTCAACAATTGTTCTAATGAAAGTTGAGAGAGGAAATCTTGGTGGCTTTTTCTTCTTCCCCTCTAGAATTTTCACTTCTGAGTTCACAAAAAATGAAGAATCACTTTTTACTGACCACAGTTATTTCACAGGGATGGAACATACGTTCTAACACTTCAACAGTTTAGAAGTGAAACGCTTTGACTCTGCAGATGAAACTATCTGTAGATCGCTATTTGCGCAGTGTCTCAGCCTCACACTGTTCTGGTCAATCTAATGCAGCTTTCTAAGCAAATGTTCATTTGAAAACCCTCACCCGTATTTTCTTCTTTCTAGGATAATAAAATGAATATCTGATTCAATATATTTTAGAACTGTAATCTTAGTGCTCTAGACTACTTTTAAAATCTAAAATACAGTGATTTTCTTTTATCCCCCAAATTTCACTCCTTTTGTTGTGTCAAAGTGTCAAAGACTATGTAGTTGTGGACTGAATCTGTCAAAACTGCTAACAGGGAAGTTAGCAACAAATTTTCAAAGTCAGACTGTGTTGCAAATACATGCCACATTCCCTTCCCATCAGGGCAAAGAAGTATCCCTCAGTAGGGTGCAGTCTTTGGCTGCAGCTATTTGAGCAAACTAAATTAGTATTTATTAAATTCTATAGAAAAGCTTGAAAGTGGCTCAATCTTAGCTCTCTTTAATTCACAGGAAGAAACCATACTTTTAAAAAATGTTTATTCAGATACCTCTTGTGAAGATACCTGTAATATATTCAATATACATCTTCCCTCATTCCTTCAAAAACACTTAAGTTTTGAGGTAATTTAGGACAAAATATATATAAGAACACTTAAAAAATAAAAGCAAGAAATCAGTAAACAAACTGTAGGCAGGATAAATAGAAAAATATTCAGTCTTCCTTTCATTACAAACTGTTTCAACAAAATGCACTTCAAAAAGCAAAATAATCAAGTCACTAAGTCCAAAATTAAGTGTATTTCTCAAGCAAAACTGACTGAAGCAATTATTACACCTGAGTCTGCATTTCAGGAATAGGGCCCATAACAGTACAAAAGAAAGAGCATCCAGGGGCATTCCTACCCCTTGTACTCAGAGGGACAGGAAAAAAATAAAAATACTCAAACCTACGAAACTGTATGCTGTCTTGATGGCTCCACGTGGGCAGAATATGGTCACTCTCTACAGCAGCATCTCCATTCATGCCTGTCTGACTCTGTTTTATCTGCACAAAGGAACGTATTCCTGCAGAAGCTTTGGGGAATGTTAGCACTGGTGTCCCGCTGTCCCAGAGGGACCTCTTAAGTTTGAGGAGTGTTATTCCAGAGATGCAAGGCACTTGCTGGGAAGGTCTGAGATGAAAACTGTGCGTTTGGAAGACTGTTCCTCTGTCCATTCAACAGATAAGAGAGGTAAGGCTATGCCACACATCCCCTGTCAGATAATTCCAAAGGAACTCTGATCTAAAATGTGGCACCTTCTGATACGCATGAAGATTATTACTTTGGAAAGCATTATTTTGTTCGCAATTATATGCTAAATTGGAAGACTGCAATACTCTAAGTAAGATAATTTTTTAGTTGTAAAGATATGCTTTGGGAATGAAATAGAACATAGGTTGTAGTTCTTTAGGCTGAATGAAAAAAGCTAATCAGAATCTTCATCATCAAGGTATTCCTCTGCATTACTTAATGTTCGGGCAGTACCTGGAAAGAAACAAAGCCTTCTTTTAGTCTGAGATAAAAGTCAGACAAAGCCTCAAAGACAATAACAAAACAAAACAAACATCCCACTGATTTGCAGTGCTTGACAATTAGTATATGAGAAAACTGATTTCTGTATCATTTAGGCATGCTAGCACTGCACAGATGCTGGGGCTGAAGATCTGTATCTCAAACACAGAGTTCTTCAGCAAGGTCTACAGTGACGCCCAGCCCTACATCCAGTGACTAAGCCAGTGGTCACACCTCTTAGATTTAGTCTGTTCTCAGTGACTCTCAGGAGCCATCTTCTGGCTCCTTAGAAGCTGTACAGCAGAGCTGCCACTGATTTTATTTTCTGTATGTATTATCTACAAAGTGCAAACAAAAGGATGCCTGAGTTGACAGTCGAGCCTCCACAGTTTTCTTCCAAATGCTTAGTTGGCTGCCATTTCCAACTGAAAATTGAACACATTCCATCTATTGTCTCCTCTTTCCTCATTTTTTTTGTTTCTTTTTTCCAATCTCGTCTTTTAGAACCACTTCCACAGTTATGACACATGAACGTGTGTGTTTATATACAAAACACAAAATTGCACATTTGAGTGGTGGTGAAGTAACTTTTCTTGGAGAAAACAAAATATTTTATAGATGGACTGGGATATAAACTGCATCTAAATAGGAACAGATTTGAAAATGGGGACATGTAAACTACTGAAGCAGGGCGGAATTTTTGAAAAAGATCCTTTTTCAAACTGACAGATACTTGAAACGCTGAAATGTAGAATCAAGAGTCACAGAAAAAAGGAATTAATACAAATGGCTAAGATAATACAGAATAAAAGAGAAGTACATGGACCAGTGATGTCAGAAATCATAAAAGACCAAACTAAGATAGAAAAATAAGTAAGCAAGCTACACTGGAACTGCAGTTAAAACTGACATCACCTCTCACAATAAGGCAAATTTGAAAATATAGTGCGAAAGTATCAGAGCCTGCCAGCAGAAGTGCAAAGGATTAAAAACTGGTCAGCTATGAAACAAAAATAATTGATGCAAATGCAACAGAAGTAGGTAATATTTCTACAGCCAGGAACCAAAACATTAATGCAATTATTTTGGACATTAGAACTGAGAATACTTCCATATCAGATGCATTTCTAACAGATAGAAAAAAATGAAGTCAGTGCTCCTAACAGGATTAGCTATTGTTAGAAAAAAATATTTGTATTGAGACAGAGAAAAGCTTGCCCCTAGTTACAATTGCTTTCTTCCGAGTCAAAACTATGTCAATTTTGGTAATGTTTTCTAGTAAATCCTGGTATTACCTCTTGCTATCAAAAAACTGGTTGCTATTTTTGTCGCAACTGATCATCAGCCTTCCAAAGCTCCCTTCAACTGTTCTATCATTTATCCATGAGTTAGTATACCTTTGGTTCTCATGCTTTCCATTCAATGGTACAGTTGCTAGACTGCATATCTCACTGGATATGTGTTCTTAGGTTATTTTTCATCTCATGTGTAATTCACCTAGGATTTCCAACCCAACTTCAGTCTTATGAAAGCCATAGGTAGCATCACTTATTCGACACTGAACAATTCAGTCTTTGTTCAGCTTTTTAAAGTGGCTTTCTATCTCCTAAAAGTTTTTGGGCTTTGCTGTTGTTTTCTGTTCATGTTTGTTTTGTTTTTAAACACAGACGGTGTGCTATTAGAAGGGATGAACACAAGTGGGAGGTAGTGAGACTATCCTGATAAATAAACTGGAAGCATTCTTTCTTTATTTCTCTGTTGGAGAGTCAACTTGTTGAAATATAGGAATAAGAAATTTAAAAAGGAGCAAGAAGAAAACAAAAGAGAAGTTTCTGTTGATGTTGGCTTAGTTTGGAGTAACAAGTGTGATTAAAAAGGAACATACCATATTGTATAATTCATACCATTTCTTATGGTGTAGTGCTCTTAAAGAAAGTTTGTTTCCATCCTTGCTTTTCTTCTGAATAGCGCTTACTGTTTCTACAACAAACTCCTTTGTCCCTTGCTGACACAAGATGGCATTTTGCAAGGAGTCAGCAACACTGAATGTTATGAACCACAGGCCTCTATCATAGCTCGGCTGAACTACCCCATTCAGATAAACCCTTCCAAACAAACCCTTATCCCACACAGATCCAAACTAATTATTACGGCTATCAACATGTTGATATTTAGTTTAAATTGTAAGTGTCCTCTAAAGATGAAAAACATATTGTAAGAAAAATTAGAAATACCTGCAGTATGTTTCTTCTTAAGAAGTGAAGCACAAGCTGCATTGGTCGCCATGTCTAAAGCCAGTTTCTTCTCATTGTTCTTCAGATCCGTTCTTGCCCCTTTATAAAGGAAAATTTCCATAATGAATCATTGTCCAGGTACATCTTGAGTAATGGTATTATGAGAAGATTTTCAGTAGCATGGGTAAAACAGCTCAGAGTAATGGACAAGGAGATCTCATCTGTGGACTGATCTGACGCAGACTAAAAGCTAAGGATATTCTTCCATAAGCTACAGTTGGCTGGGAAAATTGTTGGCTGTTCTTCCTGCCTTTTCAGGAAGCAAATGGAATTGTTGTTCTGGGATTAAATTCCTAATTTTGTCTACAAAGCAGGATAAAATGTATCTGGAGGAGATGAAATGTCTATTTCTCAAACAGCTGCCAGAATTTTCTGCAAGGCTTATACAACCAGGCAGGCAAGCTGGCTAGGGACAGTACCTGGTTTATAGGAAAGGAGTTTAAAAAACACACATTAACAAACATTCAGGAAGCTAGTCTGCCATACAGATTGTTGAAATCTTGGTGAAGATCTTTACCCTTTGCCAGCAGCATCTCTACAATATCTGCATAACCCTTCCATGCAGCAGCATGCAAAGCTGTGTCTCCCAATTTGTTCTGTGGAGTTAAAGGGAAGAGCAACAGGATTAAAACACAGCAAAAAAATATTTTGGCTTGTACCATGGATGAATAGCATCACATCTTTAGTATAAGGGTCCTACCTGCTGGTTCAACTCTAGGTTTGCTTGGGTAAACAGAACATCCACTATATCTGCAGAGAACAGAGAAAAAAAAACAAACTGTACTTATTTGCATGCAGGGTATAGATCTTAAGTAAGATTCAACGAAAGAAAGATCCAATCAGCTAATGAAAATCTCTAACAGCCAGAAAACATCGAGAAAGCAACTATTAGTTACCATGAAACATTACAACAAAATAAGCAACACTTTTTCTTGGTCTGTCCTTCTTACCACTCTGCTTCTAACAGTAACAGTGATTAGAATAACTCCTCCAACAGTGGCAACAAAATACACAGCATTTGATGGACCTGAACCTCCCTTTAATTTCTTTAAAAAAACAGAACAGCACAAGAAAATCCTGGCTTCATTTTTTAGCACAGTGACTTCAGCAATCTGTCTAACAAACAAGTCAAGAAAATCAGAGATCACTTACTTTAAATTAATTCTTTCATACCTTTGTGACCTCCATGGCATGCCCAATATAGAGCTGTGTTTCCAGCTTTGTCTAAGCCATTGACCCCAACTCGGTTATCCAAACACTCTCTCAACCAGCTCAGGTTGCCTGAAAAAAAAATTCAGTTTTACAGATCTTTTTTTCTTTAAAAAGTTAACAGAATCATTAAAAGCACTTATTTCTCTCTGTTCTATGAACAAAGAAGATGAAAAAATTATTATCAGCAGCAGTCACAACTTGTAAAACAATCAGTCCAGTTCATAACAAACATTTCTTCTTCCGTTTCCAGGAGACCTTTACGTACGTGTATAGTTAAACGGATAACACCAGCCATTTTTGCTGCAGATACAATCATATCATATTTAGAGACAATTCTACCATGCTGTAAAACAGATTCCAAAAGCTGCAAAACTTCACTAGATAATTAGGTCAAAACATCAGGCAACCAAAACAGACAGGATATCCTCAACCTAAATATATTTATTATTTTAGCATAAAACAAACAGTCTTTTAGCATCAGCATTACAGAACTAAAATCCAAATCACACTTACCTCGCTTGGCAGCTTCATGCAGTGGGTTATCAATAGACTCTGCTTGTTCTGCCACTGAAATGAAACAGAGAATAAATTCTAACTATGTCTGAAACAGGATATTTGACATCTACATGGAAATAAAGCTTTTTCTTAGTTCTGGAAGAGCCAGCAAAACATATTCCATCTGCATGTGAACAGAGACTTGTGAGATACGACTAGTTCATGGGTGTCCAACCCTTTGGCTTTCCTGGGCTTCAGTGAGTGACGAGTAATCGTCTTGGGCTGCATCCAAACTATGTAACAGAACTAACGTACATAAGTAACAAAACTTTATACAAATATATCTGTTATTAAAACATAAGAAACAGCAACAAAAACATAAAACTAGTGAGATATCTGACCTTGTTTTCATGATAATGCATCAATGTCTGGTTCAATGGACATGGTTGCAATTCTCAGTGAGCTCTAAAGATGTCCATCAGAGATTCTTGATGAAATGTTACTCTACTTGTGATTCATCTTTGAAAACAATTGTTCACAAATGTACATGTTGCCAAGAAGTGATGATATGAATAAGATGTGATTGTGAAGCACAGGATACTTTTTTCTGTTAAGGCAGGTCTTATAAAAGTCTAGTGAGGAGACATGGTCAAATTTTTCTTTAAGTTGAACGTCTGATTGCAACTATATATATTCCATTTGAAAATGTGCGGGCGACATATTTATATCAACTGAAAATGGAGATGCAAATATACAAAAAAATTAATTTTTTTTGAAATCTTGAAACCTATGCTCAAATCAATTTATCAAAACTGAAAACAAGGCTGCATATTTTTCACTGTTCACAGGTCTATGTTTAGCCAATGTATCAAAACGCATGACAGTATTTGCCATAATTTGAGCTCGCCACAATATAAGTTTCATCTTGAACACTGTAACCGTTTGAAACAGATAAGTTGATTTTCACCTTGAAAATGCAAGTTGAATTCATTTAAATGAGTGGTCAAATCCACCAAAAATGCTAAACCTATGAGCCCTTTTTCATCTTCAAGTTCAGGCACAAATTTTCCTTTTGATTCCACAAATGACTTGATTTCATTTTGTTAATCATTAAATCTTTTAGCATTTTACCCCAACTTAGCTACCTTCCTTCAGAAAGGTAAATGATGCCCTGACAATCAGCATCCATACATTTAAGGAACTCCTGAACTGCCCATGATTCAGTCCACTGAACTTCACGAAATTCACAGTTCTGACGATGATTTGCATGACATTATCTATTATTAAAGCTTTCACACATAAATTTTCTCTATGCATGACACAGCAATATTTCACGTG
Organism: Numida meleagris; assembly: GCF_002078875.1. Classification (NCBI taxonomy): domain Eukaryota; kingdom Metazoa; phylum Chordata; class Aves; order Galliformes; family Numididae; genus Numida; species Numida meleagris. Next base: position 37,289,491 of record NC_034438.1, on the reverse strand, counting down.
TGAGCTGCCAGTGGCAACTATATCATCTTATATTAATTTTATAAATCCCTATTTTTTACCAGCCATCACCAAGGCACCATTGGTAGCTATACTAGATACATTGACAAGGGTTCAAGAAAATTGCTGTAACGTAATTTTTACTGCTTCATACAAATTAAGAGATGCAGATGTGTCTTTTAACGGCACCAAAGAAGCCATTTCTTCAGTGACATTATACTCATCAACAATACCTCTAATGAAAATTGCAAGTGCAGCCATATATGTATCACCGGCGCTTTCACCTATCACCAAAGCATAGAATTCAAAATTAGCAGTTTTACTCTTCAAATTTTTATAGATGTTCCTACTTCTTCAGTTCGCCTGGCTACAGTCTGGTGAGTCAAACTGATTTTCGAAAAATCTGGGTTTTTTTTCAGGACACATTATATCTGCCATGCTTTCCAAACATCGCTCAATAAACTCACCATCAGTAAATGGTTTTGACTGTTTTGCAATCAGATTTGCTACCATGTAACTAGCTTTTATAACAGTCTTTTAACTTTTTAAAAAAGATTTTGTTGAGATGACGGATGTTTTCAGTTCCACTACCTCTTTACAAAGCATTCCTTGATATGCACTGAATTTGCCCCATCCCTGGAGGTATTCAGGGCAAGGCTGGACGTGGCTCTGGGCAGCCTGGTCTAGTGGCTGGCGACCCTGCACTCAGCTTGGGGGTAATCTTTCAAGTCTTTTTCAACCCAGGCCATTCTATGATATGATTCTATAATATGATTCCATGAATTTGGCAGCGGGTTTCTGCAGATAATGTCTCTTCAAATTGTAATCTTTGAAAATGGACAGTTTTCTTACAAATTAAGCACAGTGTCATACTATTTGTCTTGACAAAAATAGTACTCATCTGTCCATCTTTTGCTGAACACTCTTCCTTCATCCACAATTTCTCTTTTACTGGGTTTTGTTTTCTTCTGAGACGTAATGAGGCAGGTTGAAATAGCAGTACTGGAAATCACTGTGTTTTTCCAAACAAGCAGCACAAGCACATACCACATGTAATAGACACAGGGCTTGATGCGGCTGACTGTGTGTGATGGGAGCAAGAGGCAGATTCAGCACTGTGCCCTCTCCACACCTTGGTTCCAATCCCAACAGCACTGATCGCACACCAGTGGCTTGACTGTTTCCAAGCGATGGGTGCACAGTGGAGGCAGAGCCGCTGCCATGATGGAGCACAGTGGCTCCATTGCGAGCTGTGCCAGGCCGCATGCAGCTTGCAAGTTGGATATGCCTAGACTAGTCAGATAAAATTCAATTTATTGTGTTGGAAAAGCAATTCAAAAAATAGCCTGTAAAAACTTCAAACAGCAGCGCTGAATTGATCAGAGGCTGCAGGTCACCAGGAATCTGGTAATGTTCTGTCTCAGTTACTACACATCTTTCTAAAATTGTAAGGTATTCTTAAGCAGCTGCATGCAGCTAGGCATTCAACCTATAGATTGCCATCTGTAGTTACGAGAGAATTATTTCCAAGGGCTATCTAAAGGGTAGCTAAGAAAATGCACTGTCAATAGGATTACAATTTATTTTACAGAAGTTTTAATTTTCCCTGGAAAACTTAGAGGAGATCTGACAATCAAAACTGCTTAAACAAAGAATACAGATGGAAGTTCAGGCTTCTGTATATCTTTTCTTCATCTCATAAGCTTTAGGTTTTACTAGCGAAGAGCACCCACCAGCTCCTGGTCAGTGTCCTTGCAACAGCAAAAAGAAAATTAACAGCACTGTGGAACATTTGGAAGTCAGGCTGTGATTTGGCAACTTCTTTTTAAAAATTCTTTTAGGTAAAAATGTCTGTAACTAGTAAGGGTTCAAGCAAATATGACTGTTCAATCTGAGATGAGCAGGCTCTCCAACCCCCTGTGTCAACGGTTTACAGGCGTTAGGCCCGATTCCGTGACAAAGGGGACGGGGGACCCAAGGGCCCACGTCCCGGGAAAAGGGGAAAGGGGAAAAGGGTAGGGAGATGGCCCTGAGAGCAAAGAACAGCGGCAACAATCTGAGGAGAAACAAACTAATTTACTAAATAAAATATCGGAATGCAAAACAACACACTATAATACAATATAATTACAATTTAAGCTGATAAATCCAACACAGAGAGAGAGAATGTCCCAAAATCAAGGTAGGCCTTACTCTACTACCGACGATAAGACGGCTGGAGAGCGAGGTGCTGCCAAGATGAGAGACGGCGGAAAAAGGGACGAGGTCTCGTGATCTGCAAGTTTTTATACTGAGAGCTTTTATCTTTTCCCTCCGGCTGGAAATGGTAACATAGGAGCAAAGTACCGTGGGGACTGTAGTAGTCCTTCTCTTCTGAGAACTAGGTATGTCCACTACACGATGTTATGATGTGGAATACCAATAACCGAAAATCACAAAACCATGACACCCCTGCTTTACAGCTTATTAAAAAGGCAGGGACAATTTGAGAGTATGTTCCTCAGTTCAAACTGCTATTACAATCACTTGCAAAGCAGGTAAATACAACATACTTAAGTTATAAAAAACGGAATACTAAGGACAATCATGACCTATCCAAACCTTTTCTGACTCTGGTGTATATTCCTCCCGTAACAACTTGCAATTGCAACATTTCACATTTCTGCCTCTAGCTGTGAGCAAAATAAAATATACCTTAGATTCCAATATTTCAGGTTCATGCAAACAGTGAACAGAATCTTAATACACAGAATCATAGAATCACTAAGGTTGGAAAAGACCTCCAAGATCATCCAGTCCAGTCATCCAGTATTTCCCACTAAACGATGTCCCTCAGTACAACATCTAAATGTTTCTTGAACACATCCAGGAACAGTGACTCCACCACCTCCCTGGACAGCTCGCTGCAGCACATGACCACTCATTCAGAGATTTTCCTAATGTACAACCTACATCTCCTCTGGAGCAACTCGAGGCCATTCCCTCTAGTCAATACAGTGCCACAGAAGCTGGTCCCAGAGCAGCCAGGCATTAAACAAGTAAAATGCCCCAGTGACATTGAATAGTGCTTGTACTACAAAGCATTAATACCAGTAACACTGACAGAAACACAAAAATAATTTTGTGCTTATAAAACTATTGAGAGTTCAGTAATAATTATTTTTAACGCAGATAACATTTGATTCTGGCTTCATCAGCTATTCTATTCAGTGTCTTAAAAGGTGTTCCTTCAAGCCCAGCAGATGGAGCACAAGACCCCATCAGAGCCTCAGTACTTCCACGTTTGTCTCCACTTTTCTCAAAAAGACTGCAGAGGAGCACAGAATTTCACCAGAAAGGTAGCAATGTTTCTGTGGTTAAGAGTAAATCTAGGCTGTCCTACTGTGATAGCCAGTGAAGGAGGCTTTTGGGGATTGTGCACACTTTGTATGAAGAAGACACATTCCTAGTATTTTTCATTCCTAGTTTTAACATAGACTTCTATTCTGCTTACACATGAAATTTTTGCAAATGCACGCACACACACACACCTCTCTGGCCAGAAAATCACTGACTGCTTGAGGTTGGAACTGTCCTCTGGAGGTCACTTGGTTCAACCTCCCTGCGCAGGCTGGGAGACCCAGACCAGTATGCCCAGGCGCATGTTCACATAGCTGCTGAAGATTTGCAAGGAAGAGTCTACAACCTCACTGGGCAATCTGTACCAATGCTCTGTTACCTGCACACTAAAGAAGTGCTTCCTGATCTTCAAAGGGAACCTCATGTTCCTGTCTGTACCCTAGCACTACGCACCACTGTAAAATACCCAGTTCTTTGCACCCTGCCTTCAGGTATTCATACATGTTAATAAGGTCCCATCTGAACCTTCTCTAAGAGAAGTCCTAGCAACCTAAGCCCTTCCTCATAGGTGTGGAGTCCCTTCATCATCTTCACAGCCCTTTCCTGGATACTCGCCAGCATGTCCATGCCTCTCCTGTATGGTAGAGCCCAAAACTGCACACAGTACTCCAGGTACAGTCTTACCACTGCTGACAGAAGCAAAATGTTGCTCAGATAGTTCTTCAGTAGAACACTCTGGAAGCAAGTTTTCCAAAATGATCACAATGGAAACACAGATAAAAATAGCTGCTGGTCTAAATATAGTACACTGCAACATCCAAAGGAAATATGAATGCAGGTAAGCATATTTAAATCATTATTGTATATAACAGCAACTACTCTGCCAGATGGCAAGAGCAGAGTCAGTCCAGAAGACATGTTTTTCTAAAAATGAAACTTCATGCCAGGGTCCAAACAATTGCACTATAGGCTTCCACTCATATCTCTACATATCTCTTCTTCAGGGCAGGGAATCATAGCATTGCTACCATGATGTCTCCTGGTGAAGGAGGAACAACACAAAGCAACCACACTGTTACCAAAATGCTAACAGTTTTGATGCAATCTGTCATGTGACATGGCTACTCTGCATACACTTCCGGGGAGGACATTAAACAATTGTGTTAACTGTACTTGTGGCTTTTCAAAGTGATTTTAGTTGAATGTGAAAAAGCAATTTCTATTCTGTCAAAGCAGATATGGTATATTTGATGTCATGAATCCCTGTGAAAATGTTTTGGTTTTTTTTTCCCTGTGGTTGAACAGATTCAGTAACAAGCAACAAATGGTACACAGAGTGAGGAAGAAACAAACAACAACAACAACAAACAACTGCCAGAGTACATCTATAGAGCTGCTTACAGTTTGCTTTAGCTTCCTGTCCATATACAGAGTTTACTTAAACATTTGAGTATTGATTTATTGATTAGCCCAGTAAGAAGCCATCCCATGCTGTGTCAGGCTTCTTAATCTCCAAGTTACTGAAGGCTCTGCATGCCTATCATTATGTTTACTTAGAAAAGACAACATACAGGCTGAACAAATATAGTTTAAGATACTGCTAATGAGAAAATCTTAAAAATGAGAATACATTCATTATAGGTATGAAGAATGTATGGCTATGAGCTTTGAGTGTACTCTGTAGAACTCTCCTCTATATTTAACTGCTTTTCCCCTCCCAACTAAGAGCATCTGTTATAACATGCACATCCAGAAACAAACACTTGGCAAACTCACAGCCTGTATGCTGCTGAGGAATAGTGGTAAGTGATGCTGTAGAAATATTCTGAAATACTCTGGTAGAATAATGTTAAATGCCAGCACTTTTATCAGCTTCGGATAGTAAGCATATCAGTAATCTTCATTTCTTTTGACTGCAAATAATCCTACCAAAGGAAAATATTTTTGATATTACCATAGTTGCTTGGAATTAGTCCAGTTCTTCCTTTGCAAGTTCCTTTCCACCAATTTGTATCACTCTGGAGAGAAAGAGGAGTAGAGTTTAAAAGGGATATACTGGATCTCAGAAGCATTCTGCCTGGATGGATGCGTCAGACTCACCATGTCTGAGATGTAAATTATATCTCCTTCTTCAAAGTACAGTTCATCTGGCTTTAAGAAAAATTAAAAAAAAAAAGGTAAATAAAAATAAGAATATGTGTACTTCACTAAAATGCTCAATATACTCAACTGTAAAAAGTTTCCTTCAAAATAGTAACGCTCTAATTCTACAGAAACTAGACAACTGCCTAACAGTCTTTGATACCGTAGTTTGACTTGACTGCAGCTAACTTTTTTTATCTTTGATCTTCCTGAATGCTAAAGACAGACTGTAGCTTTCCCAACTGAGCACTGTGCAACAAAAGCAGGGAAATATATCCCATGTTTGTTAACTTCTTCCCCTTTCTTGGCTGGTCCCAGCTCATCAGCACTCTCTCAGTTCTCAATTATCCTTGTTGCCTTTGGAAGAAAAGTCATATTTAAAATGAATATCCATCAACAGATGTTTTCATTGAAAAAGTAGTACAGCAAATCCGATAGTTCAACCTTGTCACAATTAAATAAGTGTTATTATGGATAAGATTAAAAATAAGTCTCCCCAATCCCTGAAGTCTAAATATACTTACTGTTCTGGGCTCAAATGTATACAGGGCCCTGAATACTTTAACTTGCCCTAAAAAAAAATTTAAAAAATATGATTAACATAATCTCTAAACACACTGCATCCACACACAGATCCCACATACAAGTAAATTCCTTTCCTTAACTCTTAAAACTCCTTGCTGAATGAGTCAGTGTAATGCCCATAGCAATAAATCTGATGATGAAAGCACACAAACAAGAAGCATAGGTTCTGAAGGAAATGTGCCAACCGATCAGACAAGTGTATGCTGCCTGTTCTGTCTATCTAACACTGCCTTCATGGCTTACCATCTAAGTCAATGCAAGTGTTGCCACTGATTTCTGATACATAGTGTTGTTTCAATCATATGCAACAATATATGTTATACATATATTTTTAATAGTGTCTTAAATGCTTCAGAATTAAGGAAAAAAGTAAAGAAACAAAATAAATCAATGACTGATGTCTGCCATATGTTCCCGTACTCATTTGTAATTGCTATTAATCAGGAAAATAATGCAATGACACAGAAGCACTGCAGAATCTGAAGAAAAATGACAAATGGTCAGCAAGTCCTATTTATATCAGGTACAGCAGATACAATATTCTGCTTAGATGCAGAAAATAAACTACAGTGTTTACAATACCACTAAGTACGCAATGTTTATTTCAAATAGGGCAGCATCCAGGCCCAGAAAAAAAAAGAGGTAGAAATTTAATTTCATTAATTGCAAAAGAAGCATCCCTGTAAACATTTAAAATGTTCAGTATAGGGCTGTTTCAAGTGTACAAAGCAGAAGATGGGTTCAGGAGAAGAAACTTGTATGCCACATAATTTTATTAACTGAACTCCCGAAATCCACTGATTTCAACTGAGATCTATATAGACCTTTATTTGCTTTGAAATATCTGAAGTCTTAACTATGTAGGTTTCTTTCTGGATATCATGATGCAAGTAAACAACATTGTACCTGAGGTTCTTGAACTGTACTTTACATGTTGTATGGGTCAACTTGTAATCAAAGCAGTTGTTACTTTTGAGTAATACCGTAAGACTTCAGTTTGGCCTTACTGATGCTCTCTCACACAGCAGCCATGTCTTGGACATAAAGGCTTCAACACTTTACAGGCCTATGCTCTGGAAGCCAAACGCCTGCACTACGGCAGCAGCTAAAAGCATGAAACCTTTTTTATTCATTACTTATATGAAAATGATCAAGAAAACAAGTAAACAAACCAGACAGTAATATGTCATAATCCTAAGAGCTTCAGAATGAAACATCCAAATTGTGGCTGGAAGTCAGTTAAAACCAAAAACAAATGGACAAAGAAGAAGAGATGACAAACCAGAACGTGTGGCATAAATGGATGGATGGTACATGGTATTGTTCCTTCTCCTACACTTTCTTAGAAAGGTGACAGCACAACTCATGACAGGACTGCACACTAAACCCTTTGATGACTTCAACCACGATCCACCAATTTTCAAGGTTTTATTTAAGTAGAAGGAGAAACTGGAGACTAAAAGGGAAGATAAAAAATATTAAAAGGGGAAATGAAAAGATTGTAGAAGACAAGGAAAAGCAAAAAATTTAGATTTGTGCGTACAGTACACATTTTTGGTCATAACGTACTGCATCCTTAACAGTTTTAGAAAACTGGAAAAGAATAAAGGAAATGCAGATAAAAGTACTGTTGAAATGTTGTTTAAACTGAAAACAATTTGCTTTACGTGTGTATACTATAATTTACAACAGAAATAAGAGTTACTTCCCCAAAAGTCAAGACACAGTGTCACAGCACAGCACATTCTAAAACACTTCTCTCTGTATTCATATCTACAAAACTGCAGGTCTGGTTAACCTTAATTTTACAGCACTTCATATGGGAATTAAACACTACTAATTTCTGGCACTTTCAAATTATCTTTTAAATATTTATTGATAAATAGACATTAAAGCCTGCCTACAGTGGTGAATTTAAGAACTAAGAACAGCAGGACTTACCACTTCACAGGAACTATTTTTAATGCAAAAAAAAAAAAATCAGTCTGGAATATTTAAAACAACAAAATATAAGGACTAAGAGGGAATATCAAACTAGTATCTCTGTTCTGGAAATAAAGTGTCTTTTATTAGGCACGTGAGTAGCTGCATTCACTTGAATACAAGTACTTCCACTTAGTGATGCACGTCCCCAAGCACGTGGACAAAATTACAGCTTTCACTGACTTGGTGTCCTTTGGAATTAATAAACTCACGGGCCTAAGGACTTGCTGAGCTCCAACTTCCACCACTCATGACTTTGTGAGATCCCTGTAGGACAGAGAACTAAGGCATAAGCAGTGATTTGAACTTAGCAATGCTAACAGACTGTGCCTCGCAATCATGTATTTGTAAGACACAATAGCTAAAGCAAGGGGAAACACACATTCTTGATATTTCAAGATATCAGGCAAACAGTAATGACTTTACTATCTAGATAGTTAATCACTATCCCCTCTAAAAATAAAATCAATTGAGGCATAGTGTAGTGATATGTCCCACATCAAATATTTTCCTTATTGCAGGGACAAGTTTGAATAGCCCTTTTCAGTTCCATACTTCTGCCACAAGTCTGTCTTTTTTCTCTTCTCAAAGGATTTGCATTAAACATCTGCAGTGCAACTATCTGTCAAAGAAAGATAATTCATTATACATACTACACTGACATATAAACTAGACATAGAAACTCCCCATGCCACAATTTACCAAACCCTCACTCAGCAATGCAACAAGGTGAGTCGTCCTAAAACCATCTGAATTCTTTAGGACAACTTCTCCTAAAAAATACTTTAATTAGGAAAGGAAAGGGGCAACTCAGATTTATAATATTGCCCTCTCTCAGGTAAAACTGATTTGTCAGGACAATGAATAGCAAACTAAATGCATGAAAATAAAGAAACTGAGTGGCTAAACAGTAACGAGTTAAAAAAAAAATGCAGCTTCTGATACGTACTGAGCTAACATGATCGCTGTCAGGATTCACAATGCAAAGTTAAAAAAGGTTTTCTCAACAACCAGAAACATTGTTTCCTCCTATCAAGTCTGATATTTATTTTTAATTAATTATAGTATAATAGAAGGTTGTTTTCAAAGACATGCAAAGTGTTCCTGCAAGGAGGATTTAGTTTCTCTCTCAGTGACTTTTCCCCCACTTCCCTTTTGTTCTTTTACCTCAGCTTCTCTATGCCATCATAAGATGCTACCATTAAAATTCCCTCTTCTACACAAAGCATTTTCTACTTTCCTCTTACTTGCTTCCATCTGTGAAAGAAAGAAGGCTGATTCTTGCACAGCATTATTTATTTAGACGTTAGTATGCCAGTTCCAGGGTCTATGTCAGTTTCCAAGTGTCCTCCCAGAACACGATTCGTGCATTTTATTTTCTCTGTAGCAAGACAGACACCGTCTTTTTGCTAAGTGCATTGGCAAGAAGCACACTCAGCATTGGTCTGAGACCCTACAAATGAACTACACAACCTGGGAACAGAATTTGGAAGGCAAAAAAGTGTTGTCAAGAGCTAGCATTGTGGTTAAACTACATATCAGGATCTTTCGTGATATGCTTCCAGTCTGCTTTAGTAAGAAAAGAAATATCCTTATCATGATAGGCACACCTTCAGAAACATGCCATTTTCTTAGACCATTAAGGGCAGATGGAAACTTTATTCTGACTTTTCAGGAACTGAAGAATACAGTACTTTACACTCAGACCTTCAAGGATTAAAGAGAGGGAGTATGTTTTACAAGACTGCTGCTTTACATTTGGAGTTTTGCTCAAGGCACACAGGCACGACAGAGTATGACACAGCATTTAAGAATTATTTTAAGTAAGAGAGAAAAGTGGAGGTCCCGCTGTTTGGAAAGCCATCTTCCACTTTTCAGCAGTATTTGTTAGAAAGGGGAAGTGAGTATAGGCTAGCAAATGGGAGAGCAGGAAGGGGGTGTTCGGAGACATGTAGAAGAGAATCCAAAGAGCAGACCAGCGCCAGTGCTGATGACAAGCTAGGGTAGCACTGCATCAATCAAGTACTGCACCTGACAGCATGTTTGTTCTTTCTGCTCCACAGGATTTGTATACAGAAAATCAGAATTCAGGATATTCTCAGAGAAGATATATGTGGGCGTATTCACTTTGATTTGACATGAACAATTTCACAAACAAATTCTGACTAGCACAGTATGATGCTGAAATCTTCTACTTATTACTAGTTTAATGTTTGCAAATATGAAGAACACCTTCACTTGTAGGAGGCTTGTTTGCGGCTCGGGAAGCTTGCAGTAAATTGAATGTTTGGGATCAGAAACACAAATTTAGCATTCATGTTTGCGCTGTTTAATAGTTCTGCTGATGCCTCCCACATATGAACTCATGACTGCAGTGTAACTCCCCAAACTTACACACCCACTTCTCCCTAGCTAACAAAAACCTTTTCTGTGACTACAGAAAGAGTTGACTTAAAGTGACAGACTGCTGAGACCTTAGGGATGCCATTCAGCATACATCTGCTGCTCCTGTGAATGGCAACTGCCACAGCTTCTGGTTTACCTCAGTAATGTGAAAGAGACTTGACTGTGGTTCAAACCCAAGTATTTATATTCAGAATTCTATTTTTAACTCTGAAAACTACTATTGGTTGCAAAGGCAACAGACCTACTTTAAGCTAGTGTCCCTTCATGTTACAGATGTTATGCTTCCTCCTTTCTCACTTCCTCTCAACTGGAATCATTTTAAACTGCAATTTCCTTCAGAAAAAGACTTGTCTTTCTCTATAACACTTAAGTGTTGTGTTGACTTTAGGCCAAGATCAACAAACTTACTTTACCTGGAGAATATGTAAGTAATAAAGGTTTTTTTTTTTGTTTTTTTTTTAAATATTAACATTTCCAGCTTCCTCAAAGCTGTCATACACACTATGTAAGGCCCCAGTAAAAAACGCATAACCACCACCGTTCAAGGAGACAACTAGCAGAAGTCAATGCAGCTTGTCAGGTTCAAAAGACTTAAGAAGTAACTTTGATAATTAGAATTAACATAAGACACAGAATGTTTAGGAGGTTAATGAACTCTAAAAAGAATAATGTTGTTTGAGATAACAGTAGAGCTTTTGAAGGATGGAGGGGAAATCCTACTGTTGCATAATGCTGATCCAGAAGAAAGCTTCAATTATTTTCAGCTCTCACTCCACTCCTCTGTATCTCCAATGGCAAGTTTGAATACAGGAAAAAAAAAAAAAAGGCTTTCAAATTAGTACAAAAAGTCCCAGCAGAACAGCTAAGTGAGGAGCCTGTTTTAAAGGAAGATCTCAGAACACTAGAAATTAAAAATTTCCCAAAGCCATGAAAAACAGTCACAGCCTCTTACTCAAGGGCTAACCACTGGCCCCAAAATACAGGCTCAAGAGCTGAGAAACATTATTAGATGACTGACTAAAATCCACTGACGTCAAAGCGTTCTCCCTCACAATTGAAATCCAACGGACAGCCCGTGAAGCCAGATTATTACAATGAAAGAGCCTTCTATCAAATAAAAATATCTTACATACTTACTATTTTTTCCCTTAGCACATCTTGTTTTGCACATTTTCAAAGCACCGTCTATGCATTCATATGTAACTGTAATCTTCAACAGCCCTTTAAGGAACACACTTGCTGCTTTCGAAACCAGTATAACGCTAAGCACACTTCCCTGCCACCAGCTCTATCTGCCTCCATCTCCATCTAGTTTGCGCGTTTTCTTCCTGAACATTTCTTAATGGACTACCGCAGCCAAAGTCTTATTCTCTCTTCTATCTGCCTGAATTGTGAGAATTCAGTGGCAAGGCAAGCAGACTGCTGCTTTGTGACAAAGACAGGATGGTTTATGGATGGGATACCAAACAATAATAGCCAATGAAGAAAAAATAACACAGCTTGAGCAAATGAACATGGACAACGTTTCCCCACCTGCAGCCTAGAAGCTGGTAACAAATAGAGCATTATGCTGCTCTTGTTTCAGCACATGCAGACCCCATGTTTATGTCTTTAACTCAGTACATTTTACAGTCTATAATCTCCATGAAATTCAGTGACACTACTAAAAGTGTAACTGATATTACAAAGGCAGACAGACGAAATATTTTAAAGGAAGCTAGAAGACAGTCTCTTCCTGAAAAAGACTTTGAAAAAAAAATTTCTGCAACAGCATCTGTAAAGACTTTCCTTCTTCAAAAAGGAGGGACTCTGTAAAATGGCTATCATGACCCATAACAGCCCTGAGAGCAACTACCAAGACAGTCTTATTCTCTTCCTCTTTCTTCTTCAGCCATTTATTTCCATCCATTTCCTTTTGCTGTGTCAAGTGATCATGTGGTAAACCAGATTGGCAAGTTTATTAGAACGTGAAAATAACCTGCAGATGAGAAGTACCTTGCCGTGCCAGAGCACCCACCCAGCCTGCCATGCCACCGAACTGAAGGGCACAGCGACAGTGAGGGCGCAGAGAGCCTGCCCTTCTGACGCCCTGCGTCTTATCACACACTGCACCCCAGCAAGCCGGGGGTGCCCCATATTAGACAGAGAATGTCTGAGTCAGTCTGATAGCCCCGGCAGGCTAAACATCATAAATCCTTGAATTCCGTAAGATTCTTATGCTAAGCCTAACCAATTATTTTGCAAATCAGAGAACTGAGTTAACTGCCTGACTGGAAAACATTCTTCTTCCTTCGCATCTGGCTGCAGAAAGCAGCACCACACCCTCCTCATCTCTCGGAAGCCCATACAGCTCTTCACGCACCTTCCCAGCGGGCAACCACAGCGTCGGCGCCTCTATCGCTTTTTTTTCCATTTCAGGTCAACTTAGAAAGATGCTCAGCGGGTTAAAAACCAGAGGAAACTGTTACGTGGAAGAAGTTCTGGGGCTTTAACAGATCAGCAGAAAGCGGAGGTTGACGGACTGACTGCTCCAAAGTCGGTCAGCACTGTTTTTACAAGACCCTGCGATTCGATATGAGTTTTGAGAAGCGAAGCTCCTCGCGGTGTGCCCGAAGGCAGCCCCGCAGCCCCCGCCGCAGCGCTCGGGCGGCGCCGACATTAATGGCGGCGGGGCGGGGAGAGGCGGGGGCCGCCCGGCTCTGACAGCCCGAGCCCCGCTCTCGCGCTGTCCACGTGTCAGCCGGCACCGAGCCGCCCCGCGCCCACGGCGGCCCCGCGCTGACAGCGAAAAGTCTGGGCGCGACGGGCCGAGCCGCGGGGACACTCCCTTACCTGGCTTGGCGGGCTTCGGCGGCGGCTTGGACATGGCTGCGGCGGGGCCTGACGGGCTGCGCAGGTGCCTCGGGGCGGCGAGGCAGAGCGGGGCGAGCCGCTCCGGCCTGCTGGGTATCGTGCGTGGCGACAAGGCTAGGGGAAGGAAGGGAGGGAGAAGGCGGACGAACAGACGGGCGCCGGTGCCCTACACAGCGCCTCACAGCGGCAACCACAGGCACTCCGCCAACCCGAAACGCCGCGCAGCCAGTCCCCGCCTACTCTCCCTGACGGGAGGAGCACGGGGAAGAGGGGGCGACCAATCGGAGAGCGCAGCCTGAGGGGGCGGCCAATCGGATTGAGCGGTGCTGGAGGGGGAGGGACTTGCGCCGTGGGGCGGCTGACGAGTGGGCCGCCGGAGTGCGGCGGGCAGCGGTAGGGGGTGGGCTTTGGTGGTGCGTGTGGGTTTGTGCCGAGCGCGGAGTCCCGCGGGTCAGCTCCTCCAGCGTGGGAGCTCTTGGGGCGGGGTGGCTCGTTTGAATGCTCTGGTTGCAGGTTTAATGCTCAGCCCGAGGCACCGAAGCAGCTCTGTGAGGGAGCTGCAGTGAAACTTCGCTCGGTCCTTTAAAGAGACCGAGTAACTTCGGAGTTCTGTGCTGCAACGCTGGAGGCAAGTTTGCCCTCGTAACTTGGGTTGTACGTTGTTCTGAGGGAGGCGGAGTTGGTGGGTTTTTTTGTCCTGGTGTTTTTTTCCCCGTAAAATGGGATTAACTTTGGTATAGCCGGTGACGTAAGTTGAGTCCAAAGCTCAGCACGTGTGCCTAGATGTTGTTTGGGTTGTACGGCAGTGGTTTTGTGGGACAAAGGCTAATCCCCCAGAACACAAACCTTAGTGACAGTTTAATTTGAAAATAGCGTTGAGATTTTTGTGAATCAAGTTTCATCACGTCCTGAGAACAGGTGATCTGTTGACACCCTCCACATAGGTAGCCAACACCACAAACACACAGTGAGTCGTGCACTTTGGGAGTTATGGGTTTTTAGAAATTCCTGTGTGCTGTCAGGGGTGGCTTTGCCTGCTCTGTCCTATTCAGTCTTGGGTGTCACAGCCCTGTCTCCTTCAGCGTGACTGTGAGCAGAGAGCAGATGAAAAACAAGGTGTTTGGGTATTGTTAAATAGTTGATATCTGGTGTGTGCTCTTGGAAAACAGTATTTGACAAATGTCAGACTGGGTTGGTGATGCCTGTAGACTTGTGCTGCTGTCAAGAAAAGCACATTTTCCAAAGAAAGTTCTGGGAACAAGTTAGGAAAGACAAGATTGTGTCTTTGGGCAGCACTGACAGCTGGAGGTGTTCAGCCAGACAGAGCCTCAGTCGTTTTCTTGGCAGCAGCAAGGATATGGATGAACAAACATAGCCTGTTTTGGAGTTTCAGTCTTTGATCCGTTCTGGAGATCAGCTGCTGCCTAGTCCTTCTCACTGTTAGGTTGGCTGGGATGCCTTAGGCTGCCGTTACAGTAGTTTTAATGAATCCATTAATTTGGTGGAGCAGATGAAGAGCACTTACATGATCTGTGCTGTTAACTGTGACAACAAGGGAGCGATGAGTTCTTACACTGCTAAGACTGAGATGTGTAAGTCTTTGGACATACTCTGCTATAACCTTAAGAGAATTCTTGAAACATCTTTCTTTCCTCAGTATGTCACTGTTTTTTTTGTTTGTTTGTTTTTAATTGGCTTTTTTTTGTTTGTTTGTTTTTCCATCTCAGCATCTGTTTACCTAGTCATTTGGATACCGTTAATGGTTGAGCTAGGATTGCGGTTTTTTTTTCCAGGTACTTCTGTGCTAA
>NC_034438.1:36952604-36969518 GCF_002078875.1 Numida meleagris | reverse complement strand
T
Organism: Numida meleagris; assembly: GCF_002078875.1. NCBI lineage: Eukaryota > Metazoa > Chordata > Aves > Galliformes > Numididae > Numida > Numida meleagris. Next base: position 36,969,517 of record NC_034438.1, on the reverse strand, counting down.
CCGTCTACGGGTCCCCCTCTTCCCAGGTTGCGGCTCCGCGGCTTCTCTGCCGCTTTAGCCGCCGGACCGCCCGGGGGCTGGCTCTTATCGCCGGCAATTTTTTTTTCTTTCCTTTCTCTTCTCTCGTTTTTTTTCTTTCGGGCCTGTCCCCCTTGTCACGGACGCAGACCCTTAGACAATACCGTGACAACTAGAAAACAGAAACACAATGTATTTAGTTTTTTAAATATTTTTACTCATACTGAATTCAGTATAGAAAACTTTAAGTGATCAAACTTTTGTGTAGAACTGTTCTCGATGCCTTTCCTTTCACTACCAAACTGAGCAGCTGAAGAAATCAGTTACATTTCCAGACCTTTAATTGAATTCTGCTGCTAAAGAAAACTATACAAATTTATTGGTTGGTGTAAATTGAGCTGCCTAGCAACAAGAGCAACAAGTTTCAGCTAAGTAATATGACATAAACTAGTGATTGCCTCTGTGGCCATGAGTTTATGGAAGTAGGATATTTACCAGTGAGTGCTCTTCAGAGAAGAAACAGGAAGCCAGTCAAAATTAGATGATAAATAAAGTATAAATATGAATTCCTTAAAAGTATGCGCTTTTAAGTGTATGTTTTTGAGATGACTCAAATCAGCTTTTCATGTATGTTGACAAGCTTATTTTTTATTTATCAAATACTCTTTGAACGAAATGTTCAAGTAAAACATGAACCTGTGGGACAAATGGATTAGCAAAAGAAAAAAAAGTACCAATAAAACCTAAAGTTAAATCAACTAATAGGCGATTCACTTCATTTCATCTCATTTATCTCATTTTAGCCTAAAACATATTTTCACAGCTGTTCATAACACTGTATGTCAAAGCAACATTTTTGTGTTGATAACAGAAACATACATTACTCCAAAAAAATTTCCCAACATCTGAATTTGTTTCACTTTGTACAAAGTGATACTCAAAAGGCACATCTGTAGTGTGGCAAAACAGGGCTTTGATGTCAAGACTCCACGGAAATTGGTCCTACTGACTAACATTCATGGAGTTATGTGAGCACATGACACTACTCCATTCCTGATGAAAAGATAGCCTTGTAAAGTATAGGGGAAAATAGATCCAAACCCATCATGGTGGCTCCAAATTCATTTTGGAGGATTAAGATGACCTTTACAAAATTACATGCCAGAAGAAAGCAAAGCCATTCAGAGCTCTCAAAGGAAGTAAACTCATTCAAATGAAGAAATAACAAATGTCACACATTAGGTTTTGAGACTTCTGAGAAAGTTTTTATGATATTCTCCAAATAAGATCCAATATGCGCTTCAAACAGTGTGACTCAATCAAAAGATGCAATTTCAAAAGCAAATTTTAATTAATTTTTGATGCATTTTTGCTTGACTTTAATGGCTTTGTAGCTGTTATTCAAAAGTAACAAAACCATGCTGCCCTAGAACACACATTTGTACCGTTCCTTCATTATCAAAGCTGAATAATGGAATAATGTTCATCACTAAAGTTCAGTCTTCCTCTAGCAGAAAGGCTAAGTCAGCATTTTCTAAGAGAATTTCTTTTTGAGAATTTACAGAAGCAACATAAGTATCAATATTCACAGTGCAAACTCATATCTTTGTTCTGGTCTCTCTTGTTCGTTCTGTCTCTTTTTGAATTTCCTATAAAAGCTAAATTAGGTCTCAGAGGCACTGCACCACTAAACAAAGATCTCTTGTAGTCCATCGTAATGGAAGTACATATACTCAGGATGGAGATGTACCTAAAGGAGAGACTAAAGTGTCTCCATCCTCCAGTTCTCTCATCTCTAACACAGATATTTTCACCCCTTCTCTTCATGAAGTCCCTCACACTCATACATTTGTCCTTCCTCCTTATGGCCTTCTCATTCTCAGATGTGTAGACAGTTGAATTTACTCAACTGGGATAAAAACCTTTTCTGGCACAATGTGCTAAGCTGTTCCAGCATTTATGTAGGTAGCTCCAAAAGTAATGCCTCTTCTTTATTTCCATGGAAACTACAAGAGGTACAAAAAGCACAATAGCACTATTCGATAGAAAAAAAATTTCTCAGCTACAAAACACTATTTTTCAACATTCACCATCATTTGCTATGCATTTTTGTCAGCAAAGAACCAGAGCCTGCATGCCACATTCAGAAAAACTGGCACCAGCGGAGGTGCACCACTGTCGCTGTTACCATTGCTGCAATACACCACCCACCGCCTCACTGTGCTCACATCCACTGTTTGGTCTCCATTAACATTCAGCAAGCAACAATGAATGTCAATGGGTGACAATTTTTATTCATGGAGGAATTCTATTCCACACTTTTGCTTCATACGTACTTCCACGTCAGATGCAGTTTTGTCATACTGCCCCTCTGCTGCCATATGTTACACAGCAACAAAATGTAGTGGAATACTGGTGGAGGGGTTCGACCTCTACTGTCATGCCACTAGCATCCGCCTCTGATACTGTGGGCAAATCTGATAAAATAGGAGACAGTATGTTCAGAGCAGCCCTCATATATAATTCCTGCTACAGGTTCTTCAGAGATATATAGATTCAAAATAAACAGACTTTTTTTCAGTATCAAGACAGCTATTCTAAGAGTATACATGCACGGTCCAATCTGCAGCCTTATTATGACTTAATAACAAGTCAGTTCTGCTCTCCTTGTGATTCCCAGTCTACTGTAGCTAATAATAAAATTCTAACATTTACTTAACACCACAGGATTAAAAGGTATAGACAATTATAAAAATGTCTCATTACTGGAGATCAGAGATTTCATGGAGAGGGAAAGAAAAAAATGAAAAAATACCCCACAATGGCTATGAAAAAACAGAAATATTTTAAAGTTTTAAAATATTAAATGTACTGTGGAAACATAAAAAAAGGAATGTTGTATTCAGTTGAAAAGTCTAACATACAGACACATATATATTACTTGAAATTTGCTATTACAGATTAAATGGAGATTTATGATCACAACTTCAACTGGACATTGAGAAAACCTTCCTGACATACATCTAAAAAGGATTCCTTTGAACTAACTTTAGTACTGACAGAAAAATACAGAATAATGTTTCAGAACAACTGATTTATAATCCTAGGCTTCCTGCAATGCTTATGCACAACTCTATTTTTCAGCTCAATTTTCTATCACTGAAACTTTAAGAGTCTGGAATATGTCTGAATAGGTTTAAATATTTTTGATGGAAATGCCCCTGTAACTAGAAAATATACCATGACTGCTTATGAGAAGTCCGTAACACAGAGAGTCTCATGTTTGTATATTAGATTGCAAAGTTTATTGTAGCACATCGGATTCTCTTTATCTGATACAAAATTTAAATGCTTCTTTCATTCCTGCTGTGTTCTCTTTCTGTGTCTGGCAAATTCTTTAGAGTTCTGATAAAAATTTTTGAAGTTTGTAAAAGCAAACTCAAACTCTAACCACAAGAAGCAACTTGAACTGTTTTTCATATTTGCTATGTATAATACTATGTTAACATACTGTACTTCAGAGACAAACATCTTCTCTTAGTTTCACACTTAGCAAGTGAAATGATTTAGAATTAATGATAGATACAGAGCCTATAAACAGATTACAGATGTAGGTTCAACACCAGGTCGGTTAGTGACAGAACAAAATAAAAATGCCATGGCACTTGGTGGCCTGCTTGAAGTAAGCTGGTGGTCTCAATGCAGGCCTCAATGGACTTTGTTCATAAAACAGAAAAACAAAACCCACCGCAAAGCACTAATTGGCACCCCTGTTGACACTGTCAGTAGCAAGACCAAGGTTATAACGGCCACAGGAAAAGGGTCTTTCAAGGTCAGTGTTGAGGCACAATAGTGAAATGACATGGGAGAGAGACAGCCTCTGTGTCGTGGCCAGTTTGGCTCCTGGGATCTCATCTGCACCTAACAAGATCAACCCGACAAAGACTTTTGTTACATCCATGCAGCTATTCAAATGAAAAAAATAACACTTCTATAACAGGTTTTAAATCTTTGCAACTTACAGAAGAGCTATCAATCTGGAAACCTTTGCTAGTGAAGAATACATCACACGTGAAGGCATAGATAGCACTCTCTGCCTTAGAAAAATCCTTGCAAAAGTTTCAATTTAACCAATTTGACAAAATTCCATTGCACTTTATTGTAAAAAGCAAAGTTATTTACTTTATGGAATAAAGATGCTGACTGTCTCCACAATAGAAAGGGAACTATTACCTTCAAGTAGGAAGAAACAGACATGTTGGGAAGAAAACAAATGACACAAAATTACACCATATATTGGCTGTCTTGTACATAGAGTTGACAAACATCACTACAAAAACTATTCATTCATATGTGTAATTATAGGCAGCTCTAGTGTGGACAGATACAAGCTTATCTTCAACCTGCCTTTCTAAGCAGCACAGTACAGAAGGATCTTCTTCCTGTTGGCCATTTCTTTTTCGTTTGCCAATAAAACTCTACTTGTGATAAAAGCAGCTCCTGAAGAGAAGAAGCACCAAGACTACAAGACTGTGAGACATACTAAAGCAACAAATAACTCAGTGGATGTGTGGATTAATATTAATACTGCATATAAAATCTAAAGTTCTAAAAATGCAACTGCAGTGAAAATCAAAACCCATAATCATACATTCAAATGACTCTTAGAGCAAACAGTACCGGAAAATGGTATATTATTTCCTCTTTTTCCTCCTCACTGTAGACTGTAAAAATACATAGACATTTAAAGTAAATTTGTATGCTTATATGTGAACACATCTAGTGAAAACTAATGATTTTTTAAATTCAAAAAATGGTAAAATTTTATTTATTTTACATATAAAATATACTCAAATGCTTTAATTCTTTAACAGTCTTTTTATTAAGGAGTTTTTGAACCATCTTATGCATGAACATATCAAAATGTCACCCATTCCCTCATAAAATATGAATCAATCTATACACACATCTAAAATATAAAACTTTTTCACTTGTCTCCCTAAAGTAAGTAAAAAATTTATGATGATTTGGTAGTCCATAAAATAACATAATTGTCGACATTTAGACAGTGATCACCATTTTTACAGAAATAACTTCATTACTTAAAAATAATTCATAAAGAATTTATGTTATTCTTAATAGAAAAATAGAAGTATTTCCTTTGATACATTATGAAAAATTGCAATATGCATTTAATAGCATTTCCTTTTTTGAAATGATTTTATCCCATTGCTCATTTCTGCCCAAAAGATAATGTAGGTTAACACTGGGTCAAAATCTGATGCATTCCCAAACATTTCAATACCAGCATAAAGACTTTTCTCTGAGACATATAACCTTCTTTAGCTCAGCTGATCCTGAGAATGGATGAAATAGATGTTAACAGATGACAGCTTGGCTCTCTGCCTGTTTTATGCTTAGGACTTACAGAAAACTACGGGGGGGAGGTGGGAAAGCAGAGAATTCATGTAAATGAAACTCCTACACTACCAGAGTAGTTTTCCGAAAATTCAGATTTCCTTTTCGTAGTATAGAGAATTCTGTGATCATTTGCTTCTGTAATGAACTCTGCAGGGTTGCTACAGAAGGGAAAGAAAATCAGGGGCAGATACTTAAAAAACCACCCTGGTCTTGGAAAAATGGAGAGCATCATAACAGCATTCTTGGTTTCTCTTTATTTTCTGAGCATGGAGAAAGGATTTAAAAGCATTGTTTCTATTTAAATATAATTTAAAAATATTTTGCTGTTATTTGGCAGGACATTATCTCTTCAGCATTACATGTTTACACTGTCTCAAAAAGCCTATTAGAAGAAGTAGGTGTAGTAGAATGTTTTCTCAAAAAAAAAAAAAAGAAAGAAAAAAGAAAAAAACCAAACCAAAAACACAACTCCAAAAAACACACAGTAACCAAAACCATCAAAGACACAGGCAAATTCTTTTACCATGCAAGAGAAAGAGCAGATGCTGGCAACCAGGCAGTACACAAGGGAAGCAGAGATTCATCTCTCAGGCACCTCTTCTATCTCCAAGGCTACAGGCACACAAATGTAATAGAGGTACATGATGGAGATGTGCCCAAGTCAGGTTATAATAGGTTCTTTATTTCATTCCTACAGCATATCCCAGACAAAAAAAAAAAAAAAAAAAAAAAAAAAAAAAAAAAAAAAAAAAAAAAAAAACACCTTTCTTTAAGGAAAAAAAAAAGAGTGAAAGGGGCAAAACATTCTGTACTACAGGGACATGTATCATGATCTAATGAACTAACAAGAATGAAACTTAGTGTCAAGGAGCTTTCTGTGAGTACTGCTTTTTAACTACAGTAGCTGAAAAAATAGAGTAAGAATGAGAGACAGAAAAATACATGAAAGCTAGGAAAAAAACACAAAACGAACAAGCAAACACATTTGCTTTGATCAAGAGTTTTAAAAGATCAGGTTTGGATGTATTTTGTAAATGACATTTTAATTTTGCAAATGACTAACTTGGCTGAAACACAGTGAATGCCAAGCTCTTACAGACAACTTACATAACTGTGTATGTGACGTTCCAACTTCTAACACTCTTGAGTAGCAGAGCTCGGGATATACATAGTGAAATGAATGGGAGTGGATTTCTAATGTTAGCATTTAGCTGAATGCCAAATAGATTGAAGTCCTATGACAACAAATATAAATGCAACACCAAGTAATAGAAGCAGTACAGGGAATACATTCATATCGTGTATTCAATTTTTTTTTTATTTTACTCTTTCTATTAGTCCCACTTCTCTCTTTCTTTATTTCTAAAATTATGCCCACTGTAGTTAACTCAGCCTCCAACAAGTGGAAATTGAGGAGACCAGTACTTCGAAGATTGGGACTGTTCTCATCACACCCAGATCTCCACAAAACAAACCAAGTCAAACCAACCTTCTCCTCATCCTTCCTTTTCATATACTTTTCCTTCACATTTCAAAATTTTTCTTCCAGGTCACTATCCTTTTTTTGAAACAGCGTAATTTTGAAGTGGTTTTTTTTTCCCTTCTTTCTTCTCATCTTGTCTTGCACTTGTTTAAATTCCCTCTTGAAATCATATATTTTTCTCCTTCAGTTTTACGATGCAATTGACATAGTGTTTCTGCCCCATATTCTGCTGAGGCCTGAAAATGACATGCTGCAAAAAGTCTTATTTAGTGGGAGTGCTGTGAAGGACAGAACACTAGAGATTGTAGCAATTGCTGATTTAGAACACATCTTGGTTCAGATGCTCATAACAAAAGCATTTGATTTTTTACAAAATTAAATACTGGAATTTTGGCAAGCTCCAATCAAATAATAAACAGAAGAAAGGAACTTCTGTATAGGGCCATGAAATATAATTGTGCAAGTTCTCTTCCCTCTTGTCCTCTGAACTCAAGGTGATGTTATTGTTTAGCTCCGTCATCTAAATCGTTAGACTGTAAATAACCAATGTGCCATATTAGCCCATTAGGTTTATAGCAAAATGTTTGAGCTAAGTCTGTAGGGAATTATGTTTCAAAATTAAAGATACAGCTTGGATCAACTACAACTCAACTCTGCAGAGAGACTTTACTCTTCTGATGTGTACATACACCATAAAGTGTATTTCCTTGAAACACATATATGAACAATTTCTCAAGAAATCTTTGTGTGATAATCACTGCTTCTCAAAATGTTTAAGTAGATATCCCACACACAGTCTTACAGAAGATTTTGTTTAAATTAATTATGAATTAAGTTATGGACAGTAGCTTCCAGTTACTTTTGAAATTTCATCTTTGACATAGCAGCAGCTGCAGAAATACTAATAAAGGCTTTATTTTCAATCCACAACAATAAAGAATTTAATTTCATAAACACATAGTAGTGCAGAGGTGTTAACGTTTTTTAAGCTATTGAACAATCCATGGCTTGAATTATTTTGAATGGGTGTTAATGAAAAATTCTTGATATTTACTGACATTGTTTTAATCTTCCTGCTTAATCATTTGACAGATTAATAGAATAAGAATTTTCCAAAATCAGATATGGTTAGGGAGAAACCAGCATATATCTACAATCGTGAGTCCTCAGTAAAGTGTATCCCAATAAAATAAATGTAATCTGTTCTGTATGTGGCTTTAGGGCATTCTATCTTAAGATTCTAGGTGTAACTTTAGGTTATTTAGAAGACACAGACTTTTGAATAAGATTAACAAAGATGTTGCTTCTTTTGAATTTTCCAATATATAGTAACATTAATTTAAAATGCAAATTTCCCACAATTATAGTTGATACATATAATAAATATTATTAAGATAATAATATAAAGATAATAAGGTTTAAAAGTGCAGCTGATCTTTCTTGTAGCACATTTCTACATGTACTGATATAAAGTGAATGGGTTATGTCATAAGAGGCGAAGGGAAGACTGGTTTGCTGTCAGACTGCTAACAACATGCTCTTGCAAAATTTTTTACAAATACATTGAAATAAAATAATGACAGTTTGAGTATAAATATCTAAACAAACTAAAATAAGCTCTGCTTGATCATCATTGGAACTTTCTCCAAAACTAAAGTTTCCTCTCTTCACAAAAGTTGGATGACTGAATGGTGCTGTGCCTTATTAATTAATACACTTCTCTAGTGCCATTGCTTCTCTGTGCCACTAGACTGTGCTACATTTGTTCATTTCTGTGTTCCCACCCTATATGAATATCTGGACTCAATTTCTGTGCATGGTCTCTCCTTTCTTTCAGCCAACTCCAGTTATTTATTGACTCTATTCTTTGCACAAATATTGTGCAAAATCCCCCAAATGTTGAAGTAAGCAATGCGTTTTCATAGCCACTTTGCTGCTTCATTCTTCTTCCAGACAGACAAATATAAAAAGAAACAATAAGGCACCTGTTTCACTACTCAGTTGGGATCTGAAATGTAACATTTGCTTTCAGTTTTTTCCATCTTGCTTTCGGAAACAAAATCAGTGCTGCACTGTTGAAGTATAAAAGTGATAACGGAAAGAGTTGCTAGCAATGTGGCAAAAAGCAGTTTTCCAAAGGACTCCTCTGGCAGGCCCTTAATTTAAGAAGTTTACGGGAAGCAGTTTATCATCTAGTAAAACAGCATATTTGTCAAGAAGGAAAGAGAAGACAATACAGACAAATTTCTTTAAGAAACATTTTCACCAAATGCTGTTCATTTTATATATATATATATAGAGAGAGAGAGCTAATATATTAAGTTCATATATTAATATATTGATGATCTTCTCCAGGAAAGATTCTCAGTACCAAAAAATCTTTCAGAAAATGATTTGTTCCATACTTTTCACTCAGGTAGCTAACAGGAACATGCCACTGACTCCGGGGAGGAGTCTGTAGTTTCCAGTCATTCTTCAATGTGTAACATATGCTGAATATATACCCTCCCCTCAACTACTCAATTGGATAAAGCCTATTGCACTTAACCTCCTATCATAATAGAAATGGTAATTTAAGTGTTATTTATTTATAAACAGCCTTGTCTTCATTTTTTATGCTTTAAGTTTATTTTAGGAGAACAATAATTTCATCTGAGACCAAAATTATCCTCCTCCAAAACATAGTATGCTACCCCCTTGACAGCTCATTCTTTTGACAGCACATTGAACTGCAATTTTAGAACTTCTTTGTCTTCTTTTGATCTAATTTTTCTTCCCCTCTGTGAACACCTACACTGAAAAAAACTCATAATTCATATTATTTGTAATAAAGTTAAATACATTTTTAGTGTAAAGGATTGCCTTAAAGATTGGAAAAATTAAATGCAATGAGAAAGTATGTCTTGTTTGGAAGTGTTACACTGAAGAACAAAGTCATTCTTAGATTAACAAAGCAGAGACAAAAATCTTGAAGATAAATTTTGATATGAAGATTTTCTTGTTTTGTTCAGGAAACTTTCGAAGTGATCATGTAAAACTAAGGGGAATGAATTAACTGGAATACTACCCCTTCTATGAGGAGAAAATGCATTAAAGACTGACTTTGTAATAATCATAAAAACTAATTTTAAACTATACTACTTTTTTTAGACATGCTAAAATGTTCGTTATCTCATATAGCATATTCTTGCCTAAATATATGATGAATGTATGTATTCTCTTACATAGAATTAAGCCTTTTTTTTAAGCCAGCAGCAGCGCTGTGTTCAGAATAAACATAGCAATTAAAGTGATTTATTAACAATTGGTTAGAAAATGATGTTTTGAAATACTTTTTTATACTTCAGCATTAGCTTAGAAAACAAGTAGCATATTTACTGACATCTCTTTCCAGCAAATACAGATTTCCAGCCGAGCCAACAGCTATATTTGAGCACCAAGGAGATCAAGGTAGTTAAGAGTAGAAGTTCATTTTATGGAGATGCCAGGGAAACAATCACTAAACCTTTCTAATGATTCATTATTATTATTATTATTATTTTACAATTACAAAACAGTGGGTTTCAAAGGGACACAGAACAAACAGGCTCAAATTTAGCTTGCCCTATTTATGTGTCTAGCTCCCATCAAATCTAACTGAACTGCTTGCATAAACAAGGCCCATGATAACAGAAAAACTCTTTCAAAATGAGATTGTCAAGCAACCACAGTTGCTTGATGTTTACTCTTTAATGAGTATGTGGGTTTTAGTTTTAAATGTACATGATTAAATTCCAGATAAACATATGATTTTTAAAATGTACTGCATTTTTGTGCAGTAGTAAAGCCGTTGATCTTCCTTAAAAATTCTATAGATGCATTGTAATTGCCAATTCATCAAAATAATTCATCATCAACATCATAATAACCACATTTATGTCAAACTGAATTAGCTTATATACTTGTATCAGAGGCAGAAACAGCTGTCATTCTGTTTGCATAAATTTCCAGCCGAATGTGTCTGGCAAAGTTAAGCATGAGTATTTCTTTAAAAAATATAGCTCCGGCATACACAGAGACAGCAGAAATACAGAGGGCCGTACTTCTCATCCACAGGACCACTCAGTGAGCGAGCATTCCTCAGTTAAATGATAATCAGCCATGATCATAGCTGTGTTTTATTCTCAATCCCAAGCATAAACGGGGTTTTGAATATACTTATGAAAGGAATATTAGAAACAAACAGGAAAATGGCACAATCTAAAAATGCACCCTCTGTCTGCCACCCTCAGTGACACCGCCTGATGGCTTATTCTCAAAGCTGCACTACAGACTTTGCCCAGACTGCAAACAGAATCTGAAGGAAAAACAGCACTGAACTTTATAAACACAAAGCACAGGGAACAACATTTTGACATCTATAGTTTGTCTATGAAAGTCATTATGGAAAGCCCCAACTGTGCTAAATGCTCAAAGCTGTTAAAATTACTCTTTAAAGAAACTGATTTTAAATTCAAATGTATCAGGTTCTATAAAATTTACACTCTGGTTGAAGTTAATTTAACAGGTTTATTACTAAGCTCAACATCAAGAGATTAAGGACTTTAAAGTGTAAAACAACGCACAATACTAATGCACGATTGTTATCTCCTGATTCTGTATAGTGCTTGAGTATTTTAACAGGTTTTTTTTCTTCTAAATCTACATACAGTTACTTATGCAACTCAACTATTTAGCCTGATTTACCATAAATGCCGTTATAACACCTGTGGCTTCCCTCATTAAGTGCCCAATAGATAGGGTTGTGGGTTGAAAGGGCAGCATATGGGCTACAAAAGTGCTAGTTAACATAACCCATTATAATGGTGCACTGGTAAAGCTCATTCCTATTCATCTGATGATTAGTTCAATCAATATTTACTCCTGTGTGCTTCTTTTGTCTTCAGCTACAAAGCATGCATTCTTCAATTTCATAGCACAGTCCTTGTTTGTGAATTTGTCACATTATTTCAGAGGAAGGAAAACAATTTCCTGGATAGCTTGGGAATCACTCACTCCTTTGATTTTGCTTTCCTGTGTCAGGCGACCAGTGTCCTTACCACCGTGGATCCTAGTTCCTCAAACTGCTTAATAACACGCAGTGCTGTTGAAGATATACTTCATCCACGCATTTCTTAATACGCATATTGCAGTATCCATGATAACACCCTACAGGCATTCCACTAGGTATTGCATTTTAATCAGAAATTCTGACATCCGATTTACTCAAAACATACCTATTTTTTGTTTCCAATATATTTTCCCCCATATTGATGTATCTTAAATCACAAAAGACAAATCAAGTAATCTTTTAACATAACCGTGACTGAATTGTTAAAGGGGTAAATTATACCGATTTATTGTTGATCGCTGTATTTATTTGTAAGAGGCCAATAGTGCATGTCAGACATTTTCTGTATCACAAAAAGAGAAGTTATTTCCAGCTAACACATGCTATATCTTTATAGTTTTAAAATTAATCACCATACTACATACAGGTCACCAGATTTCTAGTAATCAAAACTCATTTTAGCATTAGAAAATATTTTTTTCTAATTTTTTAAAGTAAAAATTCCTAAGATAACGAAACAGATAGATGGTTGTATATAAAGAAGCTTCAATATGCTCTCCCTCCCCCCACCCAAACACTCTAGCATGATACAACAATGAAATATAAACAAAGAAATATAAATGCACAACACCCTTTTGGAATCTAAATGTAATGTAATTCAACATCAAGCATTACAGAAGTATAAATAGACTTTCATGCTTCAGACTTGTTTATTCCAAACAGAGATCTGTGACTCTATATGAAAAATAGATGTTTGTATTTTCTACCATGTAACGTAGTACCAGTTCGTTACTGACTCGTTATTTTCTAAGCATTTACTGACACTTATTAAAAATTGACCTGCAAAGGCCTAACACCAGAAACTTCATTTCCATTACATTTCAAGGAGTCTCAGTGAAGTCAAATAATGTTCTTCAGGTAAGTACCAGTCGGGTGCACCATGCTGTGATGACAAATAGGTTTTGGTGTCATGGGGTAGGGTACTAAGTCTGTCAAAAATCAGCACTGCTTCCATTTTACCACATTTGCTTTAAATAGTCAGTGCATCTTTCTCATTTCTTCATTGGTACTTTTTTGGACAATCATGCTATCTGTTCCAAATTTGGCTGCATTTCTTATTCCTGGAATAACTTCTGAAACAGATTCATTTGCCTTAATGATTATATCAAGATTTCCTGCACTCCTCTATTAAATTAAGGGGAACTTACATATTTCTCAGTTGTCCAGACTATCAGTATATGTTACTTAATAACCTCTCTTAGCAATACTGCAGATAGGTTTTGTTTGATTCATGCTTTCCTAGTTGCTTATAAATATTTCAGGGATGTTAGGAAAACAGAATAACTCTATAACATTATGTAATCTGTATCATTTTTCAGTCCTGACACCAACATAAGCAAGCTACACAGAAAAACTTCTCCAGACACCTTGGCTTTGGGGTGTTGAGTTCCACTTTGAAATATAAAACTCTTTTGCAAGATTCTGAAATAGCTTCAAGCTTTTCTGAAAAGCTTGAATACTACTTCAATAAAAGGGCTACTCCATGCGATTGTTTTAATATCACTTTCACAGACCAAATTATTGTGATCACATACTGTTTTTATGTGCATACAGGTAACAAGTGCCCATATTAGGCAATTTGAAATAATTTTTAGCAACTTGTTAACTATATGTTTGCATCTCAGCTGAATTACGTAAATCATTCACTAACTTAACAGCTTTAACTGCACAAATGAGATGTTTTTCATAAATTTTCTACACTCCTTAGCCCCTCACAAGATTTTGAGGGGAGTAGGATGGATGGGAAGGCCGTTGCAAATTTTTTTTTTTTAAATCTACATCCTACATTTATAGAGGCAAAGCCACCAACTTCCTACGTTTCCATTCCTGGTTCAGAGGGAGAGACAGGGACCTGGTCTGACCACAACAGCACCAGCAGGTCGAGTGCTCAGCCTCCTGCACCAGACCGTTGTTTAGCTGCAAATCAGCATGTTTGTGCTTCCTCAGAAGAATGTAAGCCAGAGTTAGAGGAGAGGGTCATCATTCTGAATACGACGTGACCATAAATGCAGTGTCACAGCATTAGCGGTGCTACCAGAGGATGGGATGGCGGCAGCCCCTGCCCAGTGCCTGGTGTGCAGCAGGCAGTGGGTAGCACAGGATGGACCTTTTGGGCAGCTCTTCGGCCTCTATCTCCAATGTGGAGCCGATAAGCGACCGCAGCAATGCCTGCACACCCCCAGCTTCTTGGGCTGGGAGCATCAGCTGCTGCTTGGAGAGATCACAGCCTGGCCAGGAAAGCCTGGGTGAAAACCTCGATCATACAAGAGTGCTTCTTCCTCCAGACCCAACAGCGAGTCTAACAACTAAACTCATTCATTAAACCCTTAGCAAAGATGTTTATAGCTGTCTAAAAGCATTAATTTACAGAAGCTCAGAATCTATTTATTACGATATTTATTTCATTTATTTGGCAAGCCACAAATGCGATGGACAGATATTCTATTAGCATACAGTGTTCTTGTCCATTTCATGGGGTGTAAAGCACTGCTCTCATCTTGATGAGAGAAGTGATGAAGTAGTCAGTGACTAAAGAGGTATTTTACAACAGCGACTTCTGCACAAGGCTGAAAGTTGACTGCTTGCTCTCTCTCCCCTCCACCCTGACACCTTTTCTTCTCCCCACCCATATGTTCCCAAGCCTAAGCAAAATGCAGACGCAAACACGCACCCTTCAAGCTACAGCACCATCCTTCTGTACGGACTGCTGTGGACAGTGCAGCGCAGCCCTGTGGGGAGGTGCCTCCAGGTGTGCTGCGGTCCTGCTCCCCGCTTCTTGCGAAGGAAAGCATCAGAAAAACAAGGACACCGCTTGGCCTGCAGCATGGTGGGAAGGAGGCCGAGGCAACACAAGAAGTGGGGCTGCTCCCACGGAGAGCGGATGAGCACGTTTCAAAAGAAACTCAAGACCCACGGACTGGCTCTGCTCATACTGGAGGCACGTCATTTAAAAAAAGGAAGAAAAAAAAAAAAAAAAAAAAAGCTGCAATGGGGGGGGGGGGGGGGGAGTATACAGATTTGAGTTTTTTTCCTCTTAGTTTCCTGCTGCTCTTATGAAAGAAATACTGTTTAGCAAGTTCATGCCAGATACTCTAAAGCGCACACCCTCTTTTCTTGGAAAGGGGAGGGAAAGAGCTTTTTTGTTTCTCTGCACTAAACATCGAAGTTACAGTTTCTATTAAGAAAAATCAGACACGCGTGGTTGTTAACTCTGCTCGCGCGTGCAGCTGAAGGAGTGGATAACGTGCAAGATGAAATCCTATCTATAAGTTGTTCCTAGCATCTTCGCCCCTGATCATTACACAGAATGTGCACACCACGGGGCTGTCACTCGCGAGTGCGTTCGGCTCCTCGTGAGCTGTCCTCGTCCGGCCGCATACACCGAGGAAGCCCACTTTGCGCCCCATTATCGCCCGTGGGGCGAGGCATGCAACTGGACAGAAGGACGGAGGCGGAGGAGGTGCGTGACTCCCGCGGGTACGCGGGGCTGTTCATCCCACCTCTGCTCGTTTGATCCATGAAAAAGGGTCACGAAGAGCCTGTCCCTGAGACTCGGGGAAACAACAGTCCCCCACGACAGGTCCGGAGTGGGGGACGCAGCACGCAGCCCCCCGGCCCCTGCGGCCCTTCCGCACGAACGCCCCGTGCCTGGAGTGACCCCAGCTATGGGGATGCTTTGCGCTCCTCCGTGCAGAGGATGAGGTTCTGGCTGCCCTCGGCAAGGGGAATGAGAGACGGGGACGGAACGGGGCTGCGCAGGAGGCTCTCGCTCGGGGAACCACAGAGGAAAACTGCGGGCAGAGTGAGGGGGTCCCGGGAGGCGCTTTCTCCGCGTCCCATCAGCAGTCCCCGAGGAGGCACCGCCTGAGGAGCCGCGCGAAGCCATGAAAAGTCCGGAGAACAACTTTTTGGAAGGGGAGGGGGAACAGCTCCCCTTGCGAGCAGCGAACCGCGACCAAGGGGCAGGCGGGCCCTGCGGTTCGGACTCTGCAGCGGGAGAGCGCGCTCGTCGGAGTCACGGGGACGGTTTGGAGAGGGGGGAAGGGGGGGAGGGCTTCAAGGCGCACACATCGCCCATCACTTCCCTTCCTCCCTGCCCTCTGCGGCCCAGGGCGGCGCCGCGCTTCTTCTCGCGCGGTGCCCACGGAGAGCACTTCGGGCTGACCCCGCGGCTGCGAGCAGCGCACGCCCCGCAGCCACGCTGGCCGGGGAGGCGCGACCCACCAACTTTCTGCCCCGGGCCTCCGCCTCTCACAAAGCCTCCTCCCCGGCCCCCCTCCTCAGCAGAGACCCAATCTCCCTCCGCCGGCCCGCTTACCTCGCATGGTGTTGGCGAATCCCCGCTCCGCGCAGTCATGAAGCTGGGAGCCCGGGAACCGCACCACGAAAATCCCGTCTCAGCACCCGCGGAGGCGGCAGCCGCCGCGGCTCTGCTCTGTCGGGAAAACCATCCCTCCCAGGCGGCTCCGCGGGGCGCGGCTCCGCGGGCTGCCCGCCGCCGGGCGCGCTCCTCGCCCGCCCGCCCTCCGCGGAGCTCGGCGGGGTTCGGCGGTGCCGCGGCTGGCTGTCGACAGGCAGGGGAGGGGGAAGGAACTGAGTTACGTTAAAAATAAAGGAAAACACACAAACACAGACAGACAGGAAAAAGAGGAGGAAGAAAAGCGAGGAGGGCTGCAGGGCTGGCGGAGCATGTGCGCTTTCACATGACACCCGCGCCCCCTCAGCAGCTCCCCGGTGCGGATTTCCACCGCGTAGCGACAGGGACTCAGCGCAGAGCGGGAGAAAGACCAAGGGAAGACGCGGCCGAGCGGCTTATAGCGGGGGGCGGGCGGCGCCGCCGGC
>NC_034438.1:36889126-36952474 GCF_002078875.1 Numida meleagris | reverse complement strand
CACTCGGGGGGCTCCGCGCCGCGCCGCGCCGCGCCCGGCAACTTCTGCCGCTGCCGGCGGGTGCTGTCGGGCAGCCGGGGCTGGGTGCGGCGGCGCAGAGCTGTGTGCTGTCCGCCGGAGCTGCGGAGAAAGGTAACCGCGCAGGAAGTCCCCTCGTGCCTTAGTGTTGTTGTATGTTGAGAGGGTGGAGCGGCGGGGCTGCTTTGGCGTGGGAAGCGCTCGCCTCGGTAAGACTGGCACTTGGGAACTGCAGCCCCTTTTCCGACAAGAGTGAGAAAGTTTGGTGGTGAGTTATTTTCTCATGAAAGAGCGAATCTGAATGCCCAACCCAGCCTCCTTTCCCGCTGTAGGACAGGCAGACAGCGGTGCAGGAGAGGATCTGTTCCACGTACAGCAGAATTTCTCCTGAGTTATATCTCCCCCTCTGACTTATGTTTTGCCCATGAGAATATTGACTGCAGGCTCTTCCCAGTGCTTTTATTTTTGTTTTCTGTGTGGTAAATCATGGAACACAACCACAAATCATCTCAGAGGGTTGTTTTAGAAACAAGTCCTCAACGCCAAGGATCACAGTTTCTAACTCCAAGCATAAAATGAAATAGGAAAAAAAACACAACCAAAACAGATTTAGTTGAAGTATGTCCATACAAAACTATTCGTATCAACTCCATAAATCAAAATGGGATGTGCTTCAAAGAGAGATTCTGTTCAGTTAAATGTGAACCTGATGAAATGGATTTATTCTTTCCTACATGAACGATGAGATGAAATTCTATCAGTTCTGATATACAAGAAAGTGGAGCTATTCAATGCATCACATTTGCACTGAAAAAAAGTTACAAATCGGCATAGAAAGGAGGCACCGTGATGCTTTCACTAGGTACAAACTAGCAAAGCTTCAGTCCTGGGAGCAAGTGACTGGTTTGCTGGAAGCCTCTCTCCAAACACCTGTTTGAAAGGAAACTGAGATGTAAAGAAAGCTCTGCCAGTGTTGAAAATCTTCAGATCTAACTGATCTTGTTAAATTTTGTTTTAACTGGATTTAATGTGGAGAAGGTGGAGTCACTAAAATACCATAAAAACCAAGCACACGAAATTCCTTAGATATTATATACTTTTCATATTCTTGACCACCTGATTTTATTTATTTATGCAGTTTATGTACTGCAGTTCATAGCTGCTTGTTGGCATTCATTTGGGGCATTTAATTAGAATCTTATTCACAAACCCTCACAAACTGCTTATATTTGCTTACATGAGCAGACCTTCCAATATCAGTAAGATGTTTTCCATCCTTTCCCTTCACAAGCAGGGGAACTTACAGCGGTGTATTTTCTTTATAATGGAGACCCTGACAGATGTGAGTGACTGCAGACAGGTATGACTAAAAGGCTCTTCAGTGGATTTTCCCATCAGCCTTCTCCTCAACCTGTCCATGGTGAGCAAAACTTTCTGAGATAATTGCAGTAAAACAACACTTGTTCTTCAGTTTACAAAGCAAGTTAGAAAGCATGGGATATATACATATATATATATATATATAATATTTCTATTGTGTATAATTTACCTAATATCTAATTTGGAAGTTGGGTGAAGCTTTAATTAGCTCCTGTCTAGTGCCTGAGGGTTTAGAAAAGCAGCCGGGAGAAAGAGACATTCTACCTACTTTTCGCTTGGTCTGCTGCAACCAGGACACTGTTATTTCTCCTGGATATCCATGCAGCAGCCATAACAAAGATTGGTGGATTTGAAGAGGAGGCAATGACTCTTCTTTTGTATTCTGAGCCTTGTTTTTATTGTCTATGCCAATAAGACTTTTAGATTTAATTGTTGTAAAGCTGCATTTAAACACCAGTCAAAACTTTGATAGGTAAATAACAAGCTGTCTACTTGCTAAGCAGCACATTCAGAGTACCTTACACTGCTACAGTAAGTACCAGTATGCATTGATTTGGAATTTACAGGGTGCTTTTGGCAAGTAAGAAAAGCAAGAGAAACCAAAATGCCTCTATTCTTTTTGATTCTGATTTTGTTTTTGTTTACCATCTATATATTTAAAAAAAACCTACAAAACTCAGATCATTTCAGCCCTAAATTTCACTTACTTCTCCTTCTACTGTATGGAGTGGTGATTTTAATGCATTTGTTTTCAAAAGTCCTGGTAGACTTTTAGTTTGTTCCTCTGTCCTGGTCCAGCAATGTCAGTGTCTGAGCTCAGACAAATCGATGTCTGAGCTAACAGCAGCTGGAACAAGTTGTTGCATTTGCAGTACTCGGTCCTTAAGATGAGATATTATTTGCCAAACGTTAGTGGTGGCAATAAAATTATACATGCAACAAACATATGTGGATATCAGTGAGCACCAGTGAGTTATGAATACTGCATTGCAAAACGTAGGGCTACTGAAATCATTGTATATCCAAGCAGGTAGGCATGATATAGGAAAGTGTCAAGACCTGAAGTCATGCAGGAAATTTATAGTACTTTTAGAAATTTAACTCTTATCTTCAGCAGTTTAAAATAAACCGAGTAGTACTCACAGCTCACTGTTCTTGTGAGATGGTAGCTGTCCGAAGTTTCAATGAGCTTCTCAAAGGATTTCTCATTTCATGAGCGCTTCAGAGAACAAGCTAAGAAAAATCTAGGCATAAAGAGTTAAATATAATAAATAAGTCGTTTTATTCTAAATGTTAACAATTACTTTGTAGAAAAAAAAGATGTAATTGCTGTCATATATTCACTGGAACCTAAATACTAAGAAATGGCCTTTCAGAACATTGACTTGCATTAGCACCTTTCCCGAGGCTCTTTGGAGCCACTTCTAAGACAATATTTATGACTGCATAGTTTTATCATTTTGATCATTTGCAATATATTCTTTAGAGCCATATCAAGTTATGCTTAATCTAGATCCTTCCCTAAAAATCACTGAATGCAAAATAGTCAAAACCGTGCCCACAGGCCCCATTCCATTCCTTTGAATATCAGTGGCAAATTTCTGTTGGCATGAAAGAAAGCCAGATACATCCTGTAGCCAAAACTAGTTTCTTAGTTATGAACGGAATCAGATTGGTCAGAGGTTTTTTGGTCTCATCTGTCTCCGGCAGATATAATTTCAGTGCCAGACATTCCTAACTGTATGTAAGTCATGAGACAGAGTTTCTAATCTTGCATTTTATGACTTGGAATTATTGAATGGAATGGAATTATTGAGAGACTCAAGAATCTGAACTTCTTCCATAGATTCTTCACTTCTAATTCACTTTCTAAATTCTTTCCCATTTCATTATGCCTGCAATCTGGAAAAAAAAAAAAAAGAAAAAAAAAAGATAAACAGAGCATGCACAAACACTATATTCTATAAAGCCTCATAATCACTGTGAAGTTTCAAACTTTCTACAGAAATTACTTAATTCAAGAACTGCATTTTTTTTCTGAACTAGAAAAATAGTTTTAAAAGCAGCCCTAAAAAATTCTGACACATTCAGAAACAATATTCAGTAACAGAAAATATTTAATTATGCCAGTTTAGTTTTAGAAGTTAAGGCTGTAACATATTATGTGCTTGTTTGTTTGTTTTTAAAAATCAAAATGGAAAAAAACCCACATAACATACTTTATTTATAATTTCCTCTGTCTTGTTAGGTGAAAAGCAATCCCTACCCATACAGAAGGAATGCCAACTCTTGTAAATACGTCATAGTATTTAAAATCTGATGTTTTATGCAATACCTCAAACATTTATTTTAAAATATGTACAGTTGAGGTTCTTTTTCATACCACCATATTGTTTTTTAAGCCTCATTTCTTTCCATATATTCTCCCCTGCCCCAATGGCAGAAGTTATGCAGTGTCTTACACCAGCTTTAGATGCAGTGTCAATCACTGGACCATTGTATAAAATGTCTCAGCTAAATATATCTGCAAGCAAGGGTGGATAACAGGTGGGAAAATGTTCAGTTTTGTTTTCATGATGTTTAGCTAAGATGGCTAGTAACTGAAAAAATTTCTCTAAGAGTGCAGTTGCTGGTCAGACTTGCATTAAACCTGAAACCTTAAAATGGTAGTCTGGCTCGTAGCACTCAGACTGGGAAAAGGCTATGTTTGATGGTAGCACCTAAGCCCAGATAACCCTGTGTTTGCTTTGGAGAAAGTACAGAATATCTGAATACTTGTGGAGTGAGGAGGCAGCAATGAAAGACTGTCTTCCTGCAGAAAAAAGCTGCTGAGAGGTAATGACCTCTTTACATTTTCATCCACGTTCTCCTTCCTCGGCAGAGCCATGAGTTCCTCAGTTGTTTTGAGGCAATCTGAGAGCAAGAATGGGTTTGAAGAAAGGAGAAAGAGAGACAAGAGCTGGAAGGAATATAAAAATGCAAAATAAAACACACTGGCCAAGAAGCAGGAGGCAAAAGACCAACCTACAGATCAGTCCTTCCAACCCTCCTCCTGGGAGTCTCTAGGGGTCCAGGCAGTACAGGTTGACAACAAGGTGATTTTTTCAATATGGATTAATGTCAGACAGTAAACTAAAAAGCAAGGATCTATTGCATCCAAAGAGTTTCCATTTTAAATGTATGCTGACCTCTCAACTAAACATACTTTTTGCATAGTGGAAGCAATCTGAGATCTTTTTTTTTAATATAATTTTTAATGTTTTTTCACTAGAAAAAAAAAGCAGAATACAGACTTTTTGTTAATCAGTAAATTAATTTATTTTTTCTGGTGAAATCCCAGTTTTGTTATTCATGTTTTTTTTTTAATATTTTAAAATCAAAGAAGGTCAAAGATGAATTTTAAAATACTGTTTTTTTTTCCTGTTAGTATCTAATTTCTATATAGAAAATAATCATTTTAGTTCCATCCATTTTGATGACCTAGCTATTTTCCTAGTTTTACTAAAATGAATTCTTTATTCTAAGAAGGCGCAAGCCCCATATATTTCTTAGTAATTTCTCTTTTAAAGCAGGTAGAATTAAGGGAAAATGTAACTCTTTTTTGCACTTCCATACAGATTGTGACTGAAACTGGAATCTTGGCTGCAAAAAATTATACGAATATGAAACATAAACATTTAGAAAAGATCTTGAGTGCATTAAAAATATATAGTGGGTTACCTCCTATTTTTATGATGAAACTAAAATTGCTTTCAGCAGAGTCACCTTTAAAATTCATATCCTAAAATACACTGATTTTCAGGTAGGTGAAAATATGCTCAAACACTGTCCAAACAGTAAGGCCAGGGATGTTCAGAGTGACCAATGTTGGCCTAGTTTTTGAAGCAGATGAGAATAGACTCAGGCTTTTGAAAATACACATGCTAAAAAGACAGATTTGCTTTTTTTTTTTTTTTTTTTTTTTTTTCCGTTAAAGCAGATATTTAAAGAGAATAAAAGAGCCTACAGATTGCTTACCCCTATTTTTGGCACGATCCATTTACAGGCCACCACAAGGCAAACAAGATAGTTACGTCAGATAACAAAAACAGTCTCCGAAAGCAGAAGTGAATATCCATGCTCTCCTTCTATTAAAAAAGCTCTCTTATAAAGCTATTAACACCACTTTAATTTGTGTCGTTAATTTTTCTTTCCAGTTCATAGGCCGGTCCCAGGAGAGGAAACATGTCCTCAGTTCAACCCCTTGTATGAGGCAGGCAGATTTAGCAAGTCTTGATCTGACAATGTATTAACTCAAATACTTAAGATTAAACATGGTTATGTGTTTTTCTGAAGTAAAGTATGTGTCAGGATGCTTATTTTGCTACAATTATGATGTTTTCCTGTATTGATTGATCAAAAAGAGAAAATGGCATTGTTTTGAGCGTACCTTTTTTTTCATTCATTTTGAGTAAGTTACATATGATGTATACATATTTTTATGAAAGATGTAAGTTAGCTAATACAAAATGTCTAACTTCATTATTATTTTTTTTATATTCACTACAATAAGCTAAAAATACTGCTGAGTCCAATAGATATCTCACAGGTACAGGGATATAAAATTGCTGAGCAACTCATATTTGTGGATGCAAAGAAAAACTCTCATAAGATATATTTGAAAATAATAATTGCTGGTGTAAAATCAAATTCTTGGGATGTATACCATCCCTTGTTAATGTCATCATGTATCATTCCAGCATAAAAGAGGGCCATGCTAAATATTTTTAGTATTAAATAGCTCAATGAGTACTAACTCTCTCAGTATCTCCAGCATAACTGATTCATGGATATATAAGTGCAAGACAGACCAAGGATCTAAAATCCCTTTAAATATCTGGTTTCCAGGATGGCAACTTTTACCCAACACGCTACAGAAATTCTCTGCTGGTATTTTACCCTTAAATCCTGAGAATGGGAAAATGTTTTAAAAGCCCACTAGGACACAGTGTGGTGGCATAAAGATGCCACAGCTAGCTTTAAATGAATTATTTTGGGTACTGGCAACAGTCAAGCTGTGATAGCAGAGAGCTAACTTTGTGTAAGAAGTTTATTTTGCTGCATGGGCAAGTTTAGCACCCTGTCCTGCACTACATGCAGCTATTGTGAGATGGCTGCAACATAACATTTTGCATAACACCTCTCATGCAAAATGTATCTAACACAGTGGAGGCACTTGGCAAAAAGCAGCTAGCTAGGTTAAACTTGCACTGCACTGTAACATGCACATATTATTCTAATGATTTTTAATTCTAACTATTATCTAGTGATAACACTTCACTCCCTCTGAACTTTCCCAAGTGAAATGTGGCCAGTCTTAAGATGCATAGTCTCTCCATACATTAAATATTCACTGAATGTGAAATAGAAGAGATATTTCTGAAGGAAGGCTACTTCACTATTTATAAATGTACAAATCAAAAGTCAGTCTCCAAACATATGCAATGATTGCAAGACTCTCAAATGAAACAAACTGCTTCCAGACTGCTGCTGCTAATAGAACACTGCAAAAATGTGAGTATCTCTCTTTGCTGTCAATGTCAGTCACAAGCAACAAGATCCCAGGCCCTCAGACCCAATTTGGTTTTCCACTGCATTTCAGTGAAGTGGCTCATGCATCAAAACACATTAACTTTCTTGATGGGTGGACAAGGAACAACTGTCCAAAGCGGTATTAAGACCAATGATTAAGGAGTACGAAAACACAATAGTAATTTCAATTAACAGACAAAATACAGAATCAGTCAGAAACATTTCGAGAATGTTCATGAAAGAGCAGCAGGGACACAGACTAAAAGGCTCAATTTTCAATGCAGTAAAACTAAGGAAAGATAGGCTAGAACCCCATCTTCACAAATGAGGGATTATAATCTAAGATTAGAGATCTAAATGGAAACAGAAATGCACAAAGATCACTGTATTGTTGCTACAATAAAATAAAATGAATATAATGTTCATACTCCTTTTACCTTTCCAAAAATTTGTGAGTTGTAAACACTGCCATCTTAGTCACATAAGCATAAGTAGAGAATTGCTTTAAAGAGGGACAGAAAATTGTATTACTCCATATTATGCATAATTCTTAAGCTTTTATGGTAAAATGACTGTCTTACAAGAACAACAGGGTAGAGAGTAAACGGGAAGAAACATACCAGTAGATACAGGCACACACAGGAGAAAAGAAAAAGAAAAAACAGAAAACACAGATAAAGGAACCACATACTTTTACTGAAGAAATACAGCCCTACAGGCACTGTCTGATCTCCAGAAACCCTACCTGATGTACTGTAATACTACATGTTGTTTTCCACAATGTACTTTGCAATAACTATGTCCAGCACCCTACAACACCTGTGATCAGTCCAAACAGAGGAAATAACAAGGAGATGGAATGCTGCATAATGGTTCTTGTAAAACTATATTGCAGAATAATTTGCAAATGTTACATAGAAACCTTCTCTCTTGAGCAGTGACAATACTGCTAGAGATTTTGAAGATGTAGGTGACTTAGAAGAGAGAGTCAAAGAAATCTGTTTTTGCTTTGCAGCAAGCTGCAGAAGACTTTGAAATCTGCATTGATACTGTCATAATATGAGTTAGTCCAAAACGAGTATTTTACAAATAGATTTTCAGAGGAAGAAGATTAAAATTAGTGATCTGTGAGAACTGTCGTATCAACAGACTGACAAAGCTACGATCATTTCCATACAAAAGGGAAGAGTTAGTGATAGAAGGGGTTGGCACTGAGAATTTTATTTTCGCTTTTCCCTTGGAAGGCAAAGGAACAGTCAAAGAATGAAGAGGTGCAAAAAACTAATCAAAACAATAATTAAACTAATTACTTTCTCTCTATTCTGCTGGCATGTATCACTCAGATTTTGGAACCTGTTTCTACAACAAAAAGCTAATCAGACTAGAAAATCTTAAAATCTGCAGTACTGATGATTTATTTTTTTTTTAAGCTGATAAGTTAACAAGTTTTGGAGAAGATCTTAAATCTTGTTCTGCTTTTGAAGAAGTCTATAAATGGTTGAGATTTAGATTTGTACATAAAATGTAAGATGCTTAAACTGTTGGAGACTAAACGTTGGCTTTGACTATTACACGATACAGTATAATATTTTCTGCATTCCTTAAAGATTGCTAGAATATGCAAGTGTTATGACTGCACAAGTTTGTATGTGTCGACATAATTTACAGAAGCTTCATCCTTAGAAGAAAAAAAAGAAGTACTATCTTAGAAAACTTTGGAAGGATATTAGTAAGATCAAGTAATTCTTATACGTTGTTGTCCTGATTTCAGATGGGACGGAGTTGATTTTCTTCATGGTGTCTGGTATGATTGATTAGACTGCCATACTCAGTTTTTCTTTTTGATTGTAAGGATAATACAAAAGGTAAAGTATCAAGAAATAAAGAAATATTATACGCTACCAAATCATTGTAAAATAACACAAAAAAATAAAATAATTATAAGCAATCACAAGTATAATGGAAACATTATTCATGTCAACATTGTGAAAAGTTCCTTGAAAGCTCTCAAAGCTGAAACAGGTTTACGTTTTTTTTTCTCCAAAAATTAAAAAAAGATCACTAATACTAGTAGTACTACTTCTAATAAATCTTTCTTCTTTATACAACAAACTCTGTCTTTGAAATAGGAATAACTTTTAAATAAAATAAACCTGTTTTCTTTGTCAAATATACAATAATCAAATCAACTCTAAACCAACCAACCAACCACCTTGCATTTATTTCTCCCTCAGGCAACCTTTCATTCCTCAATGTATCTGTCCAAGAGGAAGCCAAAGGCCAGGATTAACTTTCAGTCTGAAACTGTTTGCTTTCAAAACAAGTAAACATTGTTAAATATGGTTTTACTGATGGACATTGCACTCTTGTTGCACCAAATCCACTCTCATTCTTCCATATGTTTTTATAACGATTGATCATAACTTTCTTGCCTACAAAACTGTGCCTCTAACAGTTGACACTTAAATTATAAACGTCCATGAGGATCAATATTTTTTCCCTTAGTTCTACATATAATTTCTAAAAAAAACTGGAGAAGTACAGAAATGTCACAACAGCTATGCAAAGCTCAGCTCTAACTGTCCTTCACTGTATTTTGGCCACTAACTTGGCTAGGAAGAAATGAGGTGGTCAAAAACAGTCATATCTGAGAAGCATCAATTAAAAATTCTTTCAGTCATGTCTTTTCGTGTATGAGAATCCATCCAGTTTTTCCAGAAAAATATGCTTCCTGTGAGTACACTACAGACACAAAGTACAGTTGGATGTGAAACCACTGATGATTAGGAAACTCCAGCTAGCTTAGAAAGCTGTCACATTTCCTTAGCAACAGAACTACTGCAAACATAGGAGATCTTCCACTGGTCTCCTATAGAATCTTCATTCAGGTTCAAGGACTCTACTTACCTTTACCGTTGGGTTCCCAGGTACCTGGGAAACTGCTTAAAGCTCTGGAATGACACCTGGGTTCTTCCGGCACAATGGAACTTTCTACAGTATGGGTAAAATGTAGGAGATAAAGAATTCCCAGAGGCTTCTCTGGTACTTGAATTTCATTTCTATAGTGAAGAAGACCATCAAAAAATGTTGCTTCCAATGAAAACTGCATTTAATTATGTATTTCACATTTTTCTATTTCTGTATCTATATGACATTTTTAAAAAATCCCATACTCTTTACAGTTAAAATATATAGTTTTTGTTATATACTTCTGCTAGTTCTATATGATATGAAAAATACAACTTTCTAAATGTGTAGTAAGCGTTGTGATATTGTGCATTTTAAAAGTGCAGTTTTCTGTATATGAGTTGTAAAAATATCATTTTTAGTTGGTGTGGTGTGTTTGCAGAGTCATATCGTGATGCCATTGAGGAACATCTATGAAAAATAGTGGTTATCTGATGAGATGGAGTGCAAGAAAAACTATTGGTATTATATGGTCAAGCTACTACTTACAGGCACTAACAAAGCAGTTGGTTAGGTGAAGCACGTAATAAAGTTGTACTGGTGCTTAGCAGAGAAAGATATGAACCACAAGTATGACAGAAAACTATCATTTTTGTTACCTTATTGCATTCTGAGGGTATCTGCAAATATCATTCCAGATTTTCTTCTGTTACAGATATAATTTTCAATTAAGGCCTGACACAAATAAATATTTGTTGGTCAAACTGAGAAATAATCATTACAATATAATGGCTTAGGAAGGAAATCCTGATAATTGAAAGAAAATACAAAGTCTAGCAGAAAGACTGCTATATAAAATCTAGAAGTAAAAACTCGGTTTAATTTTGTACTTGCAGCTTGTTAAACTGTTGCTCGAATAAATTTTCTACAATGCACCACTCATATATCATATTATCTTGAAGAATGATCAAAGAAAATGTAGAGAACAGAAAAAGTGACAGGTTGATGTACTTGATAAGCTTCTTTTATATATCAAAACTTAATTTAAACAAGGTCATATACTGGCTATATTCAACTGCATATCCCACATTAGAAAAAAAGAATACTGGAAACAACAACTGTGTATCATGCCAAGTCATTTTGGATATGATTTTTTAGTTTTAAAATTAAAAAAAATGTATAAAAAATAGAAAAGCTTCCTTGTTCCTTATGTTGCAAGAGTTCTGACTTTAACATTAACAGAAACTATTAATCAAAATAACACAATTAAAAAATATTTGACTGGATCAGTCCCATTTGACTAGATAACATCTAACAAAAATGCAGTGCAAGAAATTATCAAAACTTACTGCTTATAAAATTAAGGACAAAAGAATGGAATCAAATTTCAGTAGACGTGATGCAAAAATCTGTAGAAAAATGAACTGATGAAGTAAAAAGCAATAAATGATTGCTATACTTACAGGAATTCTGCAGGGTTTCCACAGGAATTTGTTTGAATTAAAGCATAATTTTAAAGCAAAACATCCAAGATTAATTTGAGATTTGTCACTAATGAATTACTTACTATGCCCTCTCCTAAATCTGTCCTAACAACTTTCATTCATATTGTTAAAAATATAAGCTGCCATCTCCAAACTAATGCCATGTCAGCCTACGGGGGCTCTGTCTTCAAAACTTACCCCTTTCAGTGTTGTATTGCTTACTCAGAGTAACTTGCTGGATGTCCTGCTCTAAAGAACAAGGTACAGTCAGCGCAACATGGAGATCGGTCCTGATGGTTCTCACTCAGAGGGACAGAGGTCTGTGGAGGGAGCTTTGTACATGAGTCCTTGGAGAAAAGAAGGTGCAACAGCTCCAGTACTGGTTCAGTTGGCACATGATGGTTGCAGCAGCTTTTTCAATTCATAAACTAGTCTTAGCAACTGCAGCCTCAGCCAAGCATACTGAGCCAAGTTCTGTTCTTAGTTACACTGATGTAATTCTGAATAGATGCTGGCCGGTTTTATTCATTCATAGCTCATACTACTGTTAATGGATTTAGATATGAAAATAATGCTTATTCAGGCAACCTCCCACTTACATAATATTCCTGTTCTCACTGAAATTAATGAAAGGTTTGACTAAGTGAAGACTTCAGAATTTTGTAAATATTCAGTTAGTGTATAATTCTCTGCCAAATTCAAACTGAGTTAAAGGCAACTCTGAATTTATTGGAGCTGCATCTCATTTCAAACTGCCTCATAGTTTCATTTAAAGCAAAAGAATCTGCATGCTTGGAAGAGGAATTTGAGATAATAAATGTTTCAACAAGGCTGCGTAGAAAGCACTGGTCTTTATTTCATTCACCCCAGCATAAATTTGGAAGAATCAGCTTTTACTCTCACATATTTGATGCAAGACAGTTAAGAACTGAGAATCCCACTGGGCTTTTTTTCCTGTTTTTCTTTCCACATATGAAAATAAAAAATAAAAAAACCCAACAATGTTTCTCTCAGTGAATAAATATTCCACCCAACAGTGTTCTGAGCTTTATAAATGTGCTTATAAAGTGCCAGTATTTAAGCAATAATTCTGGAAAAAAATAATAATCCATCTTTATTAACAAGTGATGAGTTTTGACTTAATGGCCTAAGGTAAAGCCATGGGCAGATAACACTCTAGCAAACTGTCTGTTAACTTCATTAATGACAGATTTCCTCAGGATTATTACTATTATAAACTAAATTCAGTGGTTTAGAACAGAAGTCATACAATTCTGACTACCCTCCCTCCCTCTGCTTTAAATTCACTATGACATGATTTGAGGCATACTTAGGAGAACAGCTATTTTTAATTTAGCTTTTCTGTCCTTATTGTTATCCTGACTACCTTGGACACATATATTTTTAGCAGAAATCCAAACCCTATAAATTAGAAATGTATAATTCAGATAAAAATCTAAACATTTAAATTTGTCAGAGAGGGCATTGAGAAAGAACAAGTATACTTCCGCTTTATGGATGGATAAAACTGATGCCAATTAAAATTCATCTGAAACCTAACTGGGTGTATTCTGCCTGCATCTGTTAGGAACTTTTCTCTCTGTGCATTTCTTTTAACACTGTTACAAAAGAGAAATGCAGTCAAATGGAAACTAGTGTAAACTTCATGCAAATGATTCACACTGCTTCTGTATTGCACAAATCCAACTTGCCGTATTTTACCTAAGCAATGCAAAGGGTCATAATACCAGCACAATGCTTAAAAAACAGCAGTAGGTTTTGAATAAAGAGCTCTGCATTCTGCTGGCAGCCGAGGAGTTCAAACAGAAAACATGCCAGCAGTATAGACCAATGCATTATCACCCCCTCCCTCTTGCTGCATAACTGTGCTTCATAATGTGCCATAACATTGGCAAGCACAGCTCAGAGCTTTTTAAGAACACAAGGAAGCTCATGAATAATGGTTGAATCAAGAAAGTGATAATTAAATGAGACAACTGAATGCCAGTGGAGTTCCCAGTGGAAAATACTCTTCAGTGAAGATCATCTGCACCCTTCATTTCACCGTTTTCTAGCATTCCATTGCTATAGATTTTTCTCAAACCAACATTTTAAAGAAAACATTCAAGTTCCCCAAACCATTCATGATATTTTCATATGTAACCCCTATATTAAAAGGTAAATTATTTGCTTTTCTCCAGAGAGAAATTAAAAATAAAAGCTTTCAATGGGATATGGGTTCTCAATGAAATAACGTGTTCTCCTGTTTCACAGAACAAGCTGATGCCATAACATTCGTATTAAAAAAAAACTGCAGAAACCATCAATATTTAAATTGCAAGCATCCTTGCTTAAATGGTTGCTTCATGTTTCTCCTTTCATAGGAATTATAGCTTTTTTCTTCCTACTTCCTCTGCCACATATTCAGTAGTCGCAGAGCAATTGTGATTACTGGGGAGGGCTACTATTCAGCAGCCCGTCTCAGAGAAGACAGTTCTAAGCTTTCTGCACAAAACCCATCTCTACTGGTCTCTTGTTCATTACAGCACCCAATTCCTTCTGAACTTGTGATGCAAGGAGATGTTGCCATGTTGTTCTCACATTATTCAGATTGCAGTGGGACTATGAGCCAGAAGCAGCAAGCTAAGGACCCAGCTCCTTGTTGTTGTTCGTACTTGCTAAATAAGTGCACATTCTTCTTCCACATTGCAGGAATTAAACTCTCAAGAAGGAAATGAGAAATGAGTCTCACTGTGGAATGAAAAGTGGTTCTCTGTTAAAGCACTAAAAATTCAAGTGACTCCAATATGTGAACATGACAGTGAAATGTGATTGTGACTGTTAGCAAAAATTTTGTGATATACAATGTGTGATAAAATCATTCATTCACTCATTTTCATTTGAAATAAAATCTTTTTCCTTTTTTTTTTTAAATCACCTGCCTCTTCATTCTTAAAAGAGCCAAAACTGACTCACAATGAATCTCAATGTTCCTTTTCAAACAAACTCAGAACATTTTTTTTAATCAGCAGTGCTTAATATATCTAACCTGACAGCTCTGCATACAAGGTTGAGAGGATATTTTTAGCATCTGAAATATGTAAAAGATCTGGAGAAAATTGATTCAGGGTAGTTTATGTAAAGCATCATACAAACTATTAGCATTTAAAGTATATTTATGTGATTTTCAGAAAAATGTCTGGATTACATGAGAAGAAAGACGTAGGAATCCTTTTACAAAAAAACATAAAAGGTCAAACTCTTTATCACACCTACATCGCAAGATTGCAGAAATAGATTTCTCTCATACTTAGAGGGAGGTTGTGAAAGTCTATCCACATGATTTATTCACAGACCACTACAGTAGTCACAGAGCCTTAATCTACAGCAGAATGTCCTATGTAGGGTGTGCATAAAGGTGCAGACTGTTCTTAAACTGTACAAGAATACTGGAAGAAATTTCATATTATTTTTCAATAAAGTATTTTCATACTTACAATTGCTTCCTCTCTTGATTCTCTAGATTGCCTAGATAAGTTGTGCAACTCAGATTTAACATCTAGTGAGTACACACGGATATTCTGGGGCTTTATTAGTTGCTCCAATTCCAGTTCTGTTTCATGCTGTTAAATTACAGTTGTATTTTGTTTGTTTGTTTGCTTGCTTGTTTTTTTCGAGTGTAACTGTATAGCCTTATAGGCTAGGATACCCCTTTGAAAGTTGGAAAACTCTGAATCACCTCTGTTCTTGGGCAGACAGCATGATGTAAAGTATTGATTTAAATGGTTATTTTCCAGCCAGACTGGTTCCCTCATCCAGTTCACTGTGCAGGCACACAAGCAGTGCAATGGAACAGTAACTGAAAGTGCTTGTTTCGCTTTGGCTTAACTAACAAAATGTATGCCCCAAGTGAATTCTTCATGCCGCTCGATTTTTTTTTCCTAAGTGAAATACTTTATTTCAAAATAAACTAGTTTATTGTTGTTGCTATTATTATTATTAGTAGGGTGAGGACTGCAGGATAACAATGAATCTAAGCTGATTTTTTTTTTCCCCACAGATCGTATCTGTTAAGTGGAAGAAGTAAAGAATTAGAGAGTAGTAAGGTCTGCTCTAAGGATATGCATGCATCTTATTCCATATTTTTGCAGATAGTGCCTACGATGCTGGCATTAGAGAAAAAGATAGTGGGAATGAGGCTGTACAGAGTGATATTGCCAATTTCACATTAGAGATGATTCACATTATTTTTACATGACTTCAGATTAGTAATAAATGACCACAAAGAGCTCCTTATAGATCCCCATATTCTAATTTGTAGATAAAAAGAATATAAAATTTCTTAAAATGTTACATGGAAGAGAAATTTCAAGCTCCAGACTTGTTAATAAAGATGCAGGTGCCGATAGCCAAATACAATCCTTTACTTTATGAAAAAAATTAAGAAGGTGCCTTTGATGGTACAGGTTACCAGAATCAATTTCAGTGCTAATGTTTGTCTTTGTAATCTTTAGGGAGGATTTGTTTGGTGAATAAGACTATCATTATCCTCTTGAAAAGGTTAGATTATTGCTCACACTTGGACACAGATTTAGGTAAAGAATGTTTGCTTTTGTCTAGACTGCCAATGAAGAGGAGAAAAAAGGATGTGAGTAAAGATAAACGCCAAAAGTGTACAGACAGAAAGCTTCATCTTAATTAGCATTATTATTGTGTTTTGTTTAACAATCTATTTCAAATACAAAAGGGAGTGCATCTTATTGTATTTACAGTGAAACTAAAGCTGCAGTACTGCAAGTTCATATTTACACTTTTCTTTGACAGAAATTTGCTCGAACACATCATTCCCTAAAAACAACTTTTAATGAAAAAACATAGCCTTACGTAATGTTTAAAAGCTCTTTGTTCATTGTGAGGTGCATATTTAAAGGGGTGATGCAGCATATGATATTTATTTAAATGACATTTTAAAACGTCTGCTGTATAATTCCTATTGCTGAATGCAGAACTCTTGGATGTAACATAGTTGATTGAATTAAGAGTGATCTGAAAACCATTCCTAATTTCTAGCTGTAAAATGATAACTTTTTTCTCTGTCAGTACCTTTCAGGATGTCTTTTAACCTCTTTCACTATTTGCAGCTGTGAATGATATGATAGTATTTACGTAATTTACAAATTTTCTAGGAGGAAAAAAAAGTAAAACATCAAAGCATCATATCTGCAGTCCTGGCTCACACTGAGGCTGTGGGCTAAGAGGCATTTTAATCTAGAAGAAGTCTGGACCACTAACGAAAGGAGCAGTTCTGCCCCTTTTCTTTTGCTTGCAGCATTTGCCATGTTGCTCCAGCTGCACAGTGAGATAGATCAGGTAAACTGTCTGGCTTGCAAGAACAGCAGCACTGGAAAAGTGGGAACCAGAAGAGGAACCCTTCTTGGGAACAGAGCTGGCTCTGGAGTGGGGTGTCTGTGAAACCACGATCCGAGTGCAGCTCTGGACCTTCTTCGGTGTGATTTAACCTCTCAGTGGAAGAAGGCTGGAGAAATACAACCCTGCAGAGAATGGCAAATGTCCTCTTTCCAAGTCATTTTCATAGTTATCCGGTATATCCAGGAACACTATCAGATAAAATGAAAAATGCAAAAAACATTTCAAATATTGTCTATTTTTGTCTTTGTCTTCTTCCTCCCCTGTTTTCTTTTCCTTTCTCCAGTTTATTCTTGTAAACAAGAAAAAAAATGAGGAAAAAGGGTGAAAATGAATAGGGTCAAAGATTTGTTATCTCATCTCTGATTATCCACTTAATTAATTGTGATTTGCTTGTTATTTCCATTCATCAGTTGCCCAAGAATAAATTTAATAAGAGATCAATCTTCTACTTCTTTAAAGCACGAAGAAATCTCAGTTAGGAAAAGCTGATTTTGTCAGAATTTTACGGAATTTTCAACCCTTCAAATTTTTTTTCATTTTTCTTTTTCTTTTGTCAAGCTCCTTATTCCAAAACCACTGAAAATAAATTCCTGTGGTGCTTCAGGAGTAATATTAAAGAGAAACTACAGTTATGACCAAATAAAAGCATTATTTTTGCTTGTAAATGGGAAGATTACAGTGGAAGTTGTAGGCAGCACTACGAAGGTTTGTTATTAGAGCATGTTTCTAAAGCCACAAAGCTTTTAATGCAAGCATTACTTTGCATTTCTCTGCCACTCCTGTTTAAGGATCTCCAGTTCTGTTCTAAAGTTCAGACAAAGGATACCCCAGGATCATTATATTTTTACATGTATTTAATCTGAGACCTGTGTTCTGTACTCTTTCAGGACAGCAATGACTGTCAGTAAATCATCTAAAACAACACAGTTTTAATCATGATTTACAAACAGCTTACTAAATTTACTGCTTTCTAAGATTCTGCCAGGAATCACCAAACTGTAATGGTCCTAAAGCAGAGTCTGCCATATACCTCTGGTCTTAGCAGGAAGGATTCAGGCTTCTCACAGCAGATTCTGAACCCCAGAGATGGTTTTGGTGGGATCTGGAAAAGGCCCTTCTGTGAGTAGATTAAATAAATGCTGTCTTGTTTGTGTTTCTAATGAGCATCTTCACTGTTCATTAGGCATATGTGCTTCTCAAGGGAGACAGCAAAAATCATGTATACAGATGTAATCCGTTTGTTCCTTGTAGATATCAAGGAGAGGGCTACCATGAAGTCTGTGAGTTCCTGAGGTCCTCACTGGAATCCAAATAATTGAACCACATGGTGAAGAAATTATAGAAATGATTGTACCTCCATGCTTCAGGAACTAGCCTCATCATATTTTCTACCTACACATGCAATTTCCAGTTGTATTAAACTCTGCCAAGCTTAACATTTTTAGATGAAAATTTCATAGGTCTGCTGTCTTGCCCAGACTGAATGTGCTTTAAAATCTCAGCTATCAGTTCAGATACTTCTGAGAACAAAATACTTGTTTTTCAGTGTAAAATTTTACAGATAATTTATTTGGAAGGTTTTACTGACCTGGCACTACAGTACAACTATTAGCAATTGGGAAAGATTAATTTTTACCATCTTCATGAGAATCCATCTTAGTTGGTGAAGTTAGGAAACTCGCAGAAATCAAAGTTTGTAACTGACAGAGTAAATGTTTAACAGAGCTTAGCAGATAAAATCTCTCACATCTCCTCCCCTTGCGATATAGTTTGGGTCTTCATCAGTATTTATTAGACTCCACATTTGCTCCCTCCTGAGAGAATACTTCACTTCTTCCTTCTGTTTTAGAAGACCTTTATTAATCCATGCTGATTTTAGGACCCAAGAATTATTACATTACAACCCACATTGTGGCCATCTCAGTCATGGATCAGGCTGAAGATTTTAATTTAAATATTTAATTGTTAACTGAGGTAGAAAATTTTAATAAAATTTTTTCTAGTACTTATATTTGAGATTGTCCTGACCCAAGTACTGCATTTTGCACTTGGGTTTGTATGTTAACAATATTTGTCTTACTTTCAAGCAAAGTTTTTTATAACTCCTGAACTAATAGTTTTGGCTTGTTTCTGAGCCTTTATCATTCATATATACATATTCTTTCCCTATGGAAATTTCAGTGGGACAATTACACTAAAAGACAAGCGCATGCCCTTTCTTACCTCCATTACCTTCCCAGTTCTCAGAAGATGTGATTTTCAAGGTGTCTCACAGAGAGTTACACTCTGATTTATGGGCTTCTGCAGAACATATGACTGGATTCCTATAAAAGCAGAGCACTTAGTGCTCCCACTGCAATTCTGTGGCACTATGTGATTGTCAGAATGTCTCTCCACAGAACACCATTACAAAGGAGGTAGCTATGGTAAAGATAGAGAATGACTGAGAGTAAGAACTACATTCACATCAGCTAACGCTGAAAAATTCATGTAAGCCACTAAACTCAGTACTTCTGCTAATCAAAATCATCTCTGACATCTGTTTTGAGAATGTAATGTAAAAGAAATATTTAAGAAAGCAGAGCAGAAGACAAAGGCATATTACGGATGTTCTTTAATATCTCTGAAACCTCTACAGATGAGTCCTGGGTTCTAAAACAGAAGCTTGAATTAAGTACCTGAGTTCCTCATAGTGATTGTAGAGTCTTTATGTGATTCTTGATGCTGGTCCAAGTGACACATTGAAGATCTTTCATGCTGATAATGAGCCATAGACAAGGTTTTATCTCAGCTTTCTTGAATTCCAGTGCAATACATTAATTTCTGGATTATACTGAAAATCTGTTTCACATTTTGAGATTTTCACACTAGAAGATTTCTTCCTTCCTTCTCTTCTAGATTTCTTCTTTCTTGTCTATATTTCTCACTATTTTCCACCTCAGAGCTCCCAATTCTGAAACTAATGGGGCTTTTCTCCAAATTTCAAAGTAACTCTTACTGGTACAGTGAATCAGCTCAAAACATTTTTTGCAGAAATGATTGATTTTTCAGAATTGTCAATCCAGCTTATGATATAGGGTTCCACAGCTCTGGCTATAGCATCTAAATTAATTATCCAGCCATTAATTTGTGTATATATGGAATTAGAGAGTAGTATTAAAAATTATTCATTAAGGAACCCATTATAAACATAAACTTTCATAGTAAAAAATTCTCAGACATTTGCGAAAAATGCAAGAAAGTATTTTTTTAAATAGTGTTTTAATTTTTCCCCCCCTCCAAAAACACATAGAGCACACAGTTTTAGGGGGCTTCAATGTTCTTTCCTCTTTGTAGGGCATGTCATTACCTCTCATCAATTTTACATAACAAATGAAAAATTCCAAGCACTTCTCTGAGATCTGGAGCTATGTCCTGCATCACATGGATTTCTTTGCTGCAGTGAGTCATTTTGGCTTGTAGAAAGATGTCACTTCCAACTAAAATATAAGTAATTGGAATATTCAGGAAGTCTTTTCTTTTTTCCATATGAAAAAGATGTGCAAACTTGCACTGTAAATGTTTTCCTCACTCAGGCCATACACTCTCCTTTTCTTCTTTTTGGATTGATCAACTTTATTTCTATTACTACAGAGTATTATTTGTCAAGTCAGACTGATACGAGCAGTGGGTTTAAATTTATTGTGGTTGGGAATATGTTTACAGGCATGCATAGCATAAGCACATGAATCTTTGTTACAAGCTCAGAGAAAATCCCATACTCTAAAATAAAAAATGCCTACAATTAAAAGAAATCTGTTTATAACAAAGTGGTCTTTAAAGTATCTCATTTTGCACCAAAGCAGATGAAGCCTTTTGAGCTAAACTGATCTACACCAACCAATAATTGCCCATTTAATCTCTACCAAAATTATTTTGTAACTAGATAGGGCACATTCGATGTATTTCATAAAACCAACAGGATAGGACACTTTCAAGTCTGAATGCTAGCCCCTAAAAACACTGATTTCTTTTGTTTAAATATATATTTATACATATATAAAAATATACATATGCTTTATATTTTCATTTTGAAAGATTAGCTGATGTCTTTGTCTTTGTGAACAGGTAACAGAAAACTTGAGGACAACTTGTTTTGACTTTGTACTTGAGGGCATAGTTTTGAAGGGAGCCCTCCAGATCTGGCATAAAGCACAAAATGTACATTAATGTACAGGTTATTAGAGCTGAATGGCTGGTTTCTGGATCAGTGTCACTGATATCTCTTTGTTATACATATTCTGAGATTCAGGATGTTTTCAGGTTCTAAATCTGCATTTCCTCACAATGCTTCTGAGAAGACCCAGTGCAATTCTGACAGAACCTTGATTTATGCAAGTTTCTTGCAGTCTCCAGATCTAATCACGGTTAAAATGCTTTGACTCTGAGCAACAATAACACATGTGATGCCCTGCTGTGCACTGGCTTCCTATTCTCCAGTTGATCATTTCTAGAGTGTTGCCTCTCTTCTTTTTTGAGCAATAGACTTATGTTGAAGTATTTATTAGTCAATGTTGAAGCATTTTTTTAACAATAAATGGGCTGTTTTCTTTTAAATGGGAGAAATAAAAGAATTAAGTTTCAAAATAAAGTGACTATAATGAGTTGTCGAGCATCTCAATGCCCTGACAGATCTTGCTACACACAAGGAAATGAAAGCACATGGCCAAATCTTAAGTAGTCACATTATCATTGCTACTCCAACATTGCTATTTAAGAACTTCCTTCACCCCCACAAGCCCAACACTTTTTCTCCAAATGTTAGGCTATTAGTACTTCTCAGAAATACATGACACTGGCTTTAGATGAGCTGATGAGTTTCTCTCTGCAGATAATCACTAGTTGAAAGATGAATAGTCTCCTATCCCATGGACAGAAAATTACACGTAGCAGAAAGAAGAGTTCAAAAGCCTTGATAACCTTATGCTTTACAAGTACCATGTGTGTATATGAACAGGTACGATCCCAAAGATATTTTTCCTTTAAACCAACTACACATTTGAGGAAGTGCAAAAGGGTGGGGAATAGGGAAGCGTGTTCATCACAGGAAATCATCATTCCTATGTGATTACATGGTTCCTATTTGCTATTTTTGATTCAATATGAAGTTGGCACAGATAATAACCTGAAAATTCTCGTATATCTAAAGGACATCTGGTACATGTTGATAATATCATTATCCTTTTCACAGCACCCTTGAAAGACAGGCACAGGAGTGACTTTGTCTTAATACAATATTTATTTGAGGTGATTCCTTGCCATCGTGTCAGCTTTCAAAAACTACTGCATATCCCAGTGAGGCGACTGTTTAAGGAGTGTTCAGCAAGATGATAGTCAATTCAAAATACAAATTCACAAACATGAAAAATCTTCCCTGTGGACACAGAGCATTGCCCAGCCCTTTAGGGAAGGAACTTCTACTCCTTACATGTGGGTTAGGAACCTGCTTTGGGTTTTTATTAGCATTCCTTGCTTTCTCAAAACAATTGATGGTCCATGTGCCAGGGAAACTACAAAACTATCAAAGAAGGAGTTGGTAGTTCGTTGCATTGCAAGATAAAAACTTCATTGATACAAAAGTCCTTCAGTGTTAATTTATGTAAAAGGTAGAGATTAGCATAATTTCTGGTTATGTTTGTCTATTTCCCTCCCATTTGTTTCTCGTGTTTGCTTTCCATGAATAATTAAATTAGTGAAAGAATTTCACTCAAAGAACTTCTTCGTTTGGGATTCAGGAGTTTGTGTGGAAGAAATTAGTTCTTTCTGACGTCCCAGGTTAGAGAGAAAAACTCCTCATCAGACAGGAAGACAGAATAGGGAAGTGTCTCTGAATTTGGAATACTTGACCACCGTAGGCAGCTCTCAGTTTCATTGTTTACACAATATTGTTTAACAAGGGCTCACAGAAGTAAGTCATGAAAAACTCAGTATAATCCTTCTTTGCTCCTAATGGCTGTGTTTTTTTGTTTTTTGTTTTTTTTTAAATCACTAGCTTTTTCCCTTAATTGTTTGAAAAACAGTACAGCATTTGAATTGTGGAAAGCAAACTAATATTTATTTAATTAAAAACTGTTTCCATTGGATTTTTTTTGTTGGAAAGATAACTTTCAAGAATTATTCAGCAAGGCTTTGGTTTAAATTTTCTTATTCAAAGCTGTACTTTGAAAGAAAACTTCCAGGCAATACTGCATTAACAGCTTAGACATCTCACACCCTATCATATATTTTACAAATTCTGTTACCATTCTTTTTATTCCACTTTTTTTACTTTGTACATGTTTTATCAAGCCCAATTCCATGATTCATTACATTTAATAATCACGTTCACATTGCGCATGCTTTTCCAGCCATTGCTTTCCTGCCCCCTCTCCGTATTCCTTCTGTCCCTTTTTCTTATATTAAAAGGAATCCTAGAATAATTTAATTTTGAGTAAAATCTCTTCCACCACTCCCTTAGGCTGTGAGGTTGAATTAAATAAATCCTACTAAAAGTAATAAACCACTCCTAGCTCTGGCCTGGTGATATCAGTTGTCAGGTTGTCAGACTAAATGTGAGGACTGAACTCACTGTCACTTCTACTGGGAAAAAGAGAATCCAAAAGACCAGGAAACTGTCAAGAGAAGAAATTCTGAGTCTCAGACATGAAACTAGATGAACTGATAGAGAAAAAGTAGTCTTCCTAACAAAAATATTTATTTGCATTGGCCTAATAGCAATTACGTCTTTCATGGTCAGTATTAGAACAAATTTACATAAAATAATTGCAACAGTACTGATGTAAACGCACAGTGAACATTCCAAGGGAGATAACCTTCCCCCAGACAAAACTCCCCAGACAAAGAGAGGGAGACCTGAAGAACTGCCCTGTCCAAGCTCTCTGGGATACAGCAAGTGAGCACAGTAACATGGCAGAATTTAGGGGTGTGACTAATGCAAGGTGACAGTTCAGTTCAGGCCTCTGCCTGTCTTTAGTGAGACTATTTTAATGAAATGTTTGTTTACTCTTTAAAAGCTGAACTCAGCTTGCAGGGAATTCCTATATTGTATTAGTCTGAGTCTGGTTTGGAAGAGCTAGATATTATAAACGACTAGCAAACCATAGCACTGGTGAGTTGGTCTCTTAAGGGAATAACAGCTCAGAAAATAACAGCCACTTCTTCAGTAAAAGCAGCAGATTCTTGCCTTCAGGATAGCCACAGCTACAGGAATTCCCCGGGGAATGAAAACAGGAAAGGATCAAGAAAGATACTTTAACAGGGATTATTTGAGGATATTGGTGGATAAGTTATTTTCAGTGATGACTATAATAAATTGACACAATGATTCTACCATTTCTTATGAAAAATATATATGTGCAAATGCTTATTGCAAGTAATGCTAGCTGAAAAAGAGACATTTTAAGAAAACAGTAATAATGATGATAAGTAGCTGCATACAACAATAAATATAATCCATCTTGTCATTCTCCACAAATGAAAAAAATAATCTAAATAGGATAGGTGCATCAATACTGGAATGATAGTTTTGTTCCAAATTAAACCAAATGCAAAATATGCGTGAACACAAGTTACCTAAACCCTAGCTATAAGCCCACAAGATTGGAAATCAAGGGTCCCAAATAAGACGAAGAGCTAAAAAGAATGCGAAAAAAGAAGAAAGAACTTACAGCATTTTAAAGCACATATTTTTCTCAAAAGACTGAAAAGATATTAGCCAGCATGGCATTCAAATTTAGTATGTGCTTTTTCATGAGAGAAGAGAAAGATGTACAAAGATTAACTACAGAAAATAGCACTGCATGGGGTACTGCTGAATGCCACATGGGATGCTTGGACATTCCTAGCATCACAAGCCTTTGCAGGCAAGAGCATCGTTCTCTGACACAGCCATAGCAATTTTCCACCAACTCTCATTGAGTCTGAGACCTACAACCCTACACTAAGTCTTCTTTTTCACCCAGCTGCACCATCATGTATATGTGCTCTCCTGGAGACAAGGAACAAGGGAGAATGAGCTTGCCTAAAGAGCTCCAGTTGCCAACATTGTCTGGAAGATGATTGGTCTGTCTTCTCTGTCTCTTGCAACCTATATTGGCATTCCATGCAACTTATGCTTTCAGCCAATTATTGTTTATGAAAATCTTCTTTCATGAATTCTTTCTCATGAGAAATTTTTTCTTACTAGAATGATTTTGCTTAATTAAATTTTAATTAAATACTTAATATTTAGGATCACAAATATGACAGGTCTTCATTCACATACACAAATATTACTGCTCTGAAAATTACAAAAAAAAAAAGTTTAATTGGACACACATGTCTGCCACAGGAGTGGGTTTCCAGTTGTGGCTGCCATCAGCAATTGAGTTGGACTCGATGATCCCTATGGGTCCCTTCCAGCTTGTGATATTCTATGATTTCATGATTCCAGTGAAGACCAGGCTTCTGATTTCCTTCCTTAAGAAGCTACAACTTCAATGCACATGATTACAAGAGAATATAATCTGCTAATTTTTCAGTATCTCAACAGCTAACACTAATCAGCACAGATCAATTTCTGCTGTTTGCATTAGGAAAAGTACAAATCATTTAAATGTCATTGAGGCTTCAGCCTTAACAAAAAAAAAACAGATGCTAAGACACTACAGTGTTTGTTTAATCACTGATGAGTAGTCATATAACACTTATGGTATTTAGTATTGTTAAAGGTAACTACTCATGTGTTTTAAGATTGCTATGTCTGAGTATTTCCTTTTTAAGATGGAATTATTACACACCTCATACTAAGTAATGCCTGAGAGTTACCAATTTAATATTCACAGTTATTTATTATTAATTTAATCACTATCATTCTATAAATTCCTATGAACCACGCAGTTCACAAAGTTTTTTGGCAAATATTTGCTAGTTAAAAAAATGATTAACCTGCTTACCAGTAACATGATTTTTTTTAAAGGTTGTCTTATGAAGTGGTTTCCAATATTGACATTTATATCAGCAGTAGCAAGAGTTAATCTTTTATGCCACAGACTTTGATTTTTCTCATTTTTTCTTATGCTGTGAAAACATATAACACTATTTTTATTTGCTTTTACGTAGTCCCTTTTAACGGATCTTCTATTTTTTTTCAAGACTTTTTGCCTTGAAATACACCAAATACACAAATAGAAATTATAGATAATACATAGAAGACAAGTTGTAAAGAAAATAACTAAATGCTCTTTGGCATGCGCATTTTAGGAGTACATGGATAGACAGTCACACAAGATTTCATCATAGAACAGATGAAAATACTTTATTTTAGGTTTCATTTTCATTGAATAAAAATTTTGTGAAAAGCACAATATTTATGATTACAATATTTTCCCCACATCCCATAGATGTTGTTATTAATGCAGTTTAACTAGCAACAGATACGTCTTCACCATACCCTGGACGTGAGTCAGTAATGCATGCTGCAGCCCAGTAAGGCAATTGTATCTTGGGCTACATCTATAGAAGAGTGGCCAGCAGGGTGAGGGAAGTGATCCTGCCCCTCTACTCCACACTGGTGAGACCTCGCCTGGAGTACTGTGTTCAGTTGTGGAGTCCTCAGTACAGAAAAGACATGGACCTGTCAGTATGTGTCCAGGGGGGGTCAACAAAAACGATCCAAGGAGTTGAACTCCTCACCTATGAGGACAGGCTGAGAGAGCTGGAGAAGTGAAGGCTCTGAGGTGACCTGATAGTGTCTTTCAGTATCTGAAGGGGATCTACAGGAAAGAAGGGGACAGACTCTTTAGTAGGGTCTGCAGTGATAGGACAAGAGGAAATGGTTTCAAAGAGGGGAGATTTAGACTGGATATAAGGAAAAACTCTTTTACAGTGAGTGTGGTGAGGCACTAGAACAGATTGCTCAGAGATGTAGTGGGTGCCCTGTTCATGGAGACATTCAAGGTCAGGCTGGACAGGGCACTGAGCAACCTGATCTAGCTGTGAATGTCACTGTTCATTGCAGGGAAATTGGACTAGCTGGCTTTTAAATGTCCCTTCTCTGTCCCCCACTCTGAGGATTCTATGATTCTATATGTGTCTATTGAGTCCTATACATGTGCTCTTGAAGTACTTCTAGAAATCACCCTTTTTACCCTGAAAAAAAGAGTAAGTAAATTCTGAAATTTATTAATCCTTCTGTAGAATAATTTTCTCTCATATAATCAAAGTAATTGTCCATGTTGTCAACAGTACAGCAAGAAGGAGAAAAGATGAACCAGGAGATGGCTAAAGTAATATTATGCTTTATGCATCAGAGGTAAATTTAATTTTGTACTTTAGAACTACTCTGAAATATCCTTTTATTTTTTCCCCACAGAATAACGGAAATTTTTGCCTGACACATATATTTTTGGGGGTTAATTTCTTAAACTTTGAAGGAATGATTCTGGATTTAAGTGAACGTAACTGACAACATATCCTTGAATCCCTACGATGCTTAAGTTTATGGTGAATAAATACTAAAAGCAGATGATTACCCATATATTCAACAAACACCTGAACACTATCTTAGGAACAGTGATGGCAAAAATGACAGGAAAAGTATATCCATTGCAA
This sequence comes from Numida meleagris, assembly GCF_002078875.1. Taxonomy (NCBI): domain Eukaryota; kingdom Metazoa; phylum Chordata; class Aves; order Galliformes; family Numididae; genus Numida; species Numida meleagris. The sequence goes on along the minus strand of NC_034438.1, from coordinate 36,925,055 downwards.
AGGGAGAAGGTTTTGATGTGGGTGAATGTAGTGAATATACTTGCATTTCCAAAGTCAGTAAGGAGAGCCATAAATGTCAAATCAGAGTCTATGCCAGAGCTGCTTTGCTGATGCTCTTATCTTTATCTCCATGACAGATAGCAAGATCTGGGAATTCACCATAGTTTTTAAACTTGACTTCTGAATCAGCTGTGAAGAACTACACATTTAAAAAGTGAAATACAGCATTCTGAATGTACAGACATAAGAAGGAATTCAACAGAATATGAGTCAGTGACTATTTTTGAGAATATTATTCTCCAAAATTTGAGTGTAAATTGTTACAAACGGTCTCTTTGAATGAAGAACCACCTTAAAATATTGCTTCCGTTCTGTCAGTAAACTTAGGGATGAACTTGAGTAGCTAAAGTTCTCACATCAGTAAGGGTGCTGTTAAAATCACTGCCACAAATTCACTGATTAGTTGTATTAGTGTAACTTTGCAGGATTCAGTTAGTATATATAACTTATAAATGTAGTTAGCAAGTGAAGAATGAGTTCAAATGAAGTTGTGTTGTTCTGAATCCAGTGTGATAGGTTTTTTTATTTTTTTTCTTTCCACTCCAGTTTCCAGGCTCCAGTTTCACTTGACTTTGACAGATGGATGTCTATTTCTGCCTGGATTTCATCTGGGCCTTGTGTATTCCATACAAAGTGTATTAGAGTTATTGTTCTGTGTCACAGAATAGACTGAACTACAGCAGAAAGAAAATGTAGACTTTCCTGTTTTTATATGCAAAAACTTAATTAAATGGAGTATTGGCACATTCTGTTCTCACATGGACCGGAATAAATGTGAAATAACTCCAGTGATTTTGATTATATTAATTTCAATGTAAAAAAGAAAGAAAAGAGCTTCTAGTGCCACTTTTTTTTTTTCTACTGTAAGTACTCCTATAACACCTATCTGAGAAATTATCTGATATCCTATTTACAAGTAAAATGCATTTGAACAATCCATATTGTATTGTGTTGCACAAGTATTCTACTGCAGTATGTGTTTTCATCACATTAAAATAAATTACATATAAATTGAAGAGACACCATGCTAACAAAAGTTACTGTTAAAAAAAAAAAAAGATGAGAATAAAAGGTAAAATGAAAAAGGTGTGCAAAGTTGAGAGGAGAGAAAAGAGAACACAGCTATAGAAGTGAGCAATACTTAAGTGAGGAGTTATGATAAGTATCTTTCATTCTAAACAATGCCTTTTTCTCCACTTTTTTAGATGAATGGGCTGGAAATATCACACCTAAGTCAATTAAGAGTTAGATACCCTTTTACTTTGTTCATTCTGAATCAAAGCTCCTAAGCAAGTATAAATGTATTATAAAGTGAATACAGAGGTCAGTGAGGGAGGCATAAAGTCTTTTCATCAGAGAAAAATTGTGATTTAAAGCTTAAGCTCTTTCAAAGGCTCTTGGAGAAAAAAATAACACTCTGCTAAATGTAGAACAGAAAGAATACCCAAACAGTCTCCCTCTCATTATTCATCACAATTAAATAATCAGAGACACACAGTCTTGACTGGCTAGAGCATATTTCTGTGTTGTTTTGGTTCCGGAAGAGCTAGTTAATCAGAGCTTTTTATATTTCAGTTCCAAAATCCCTCACTGACTGTATGAATTCACTATGAAATTAAACAAAAAATCTGACTTAGACGCATACTTAAAAACAATATGGATTATTTAGGCTAATATCAGGATTTTCATTCTTATATCTAAATTTCCTTGACCTAGGACTCCTTAGGTAACTGCTTAATCTAAATTTCAAATGCTGTGAGTGAAAGTGTCAGGATTTTTATGGCAGTGCAAGAAATCAAATTAAAATATTGAACTTGAATGTGCAAATAGGAGACTATTTGGAGAAATGACGTGATGCTTGCTAATCCTCCTACTTTTTCATTTTGCTAGATTCCTGTTCTATCATTGCTTCTTTTCTTATATTCTGGCGCTGTATTTAAAAGATTCACCTCCAATGTCTCGGAGCCTTTCTCCACTGCATCTAGATCACCTTCCAGAAGCCCACTATGGAATTAGGCATCATATTTAGTCACGTGATAGTTGTTCTAAAGTGGGGGATACTCACAGTTGTACCGCAGATCTCATAAACTGGAAATGCTTCTCCCTTGGTGTTCCAGGCATGTTCCTCAGAAAAAGTTATTAGTTGAGAGGAAAGATCATTCATCACTGCATCTTCTTCTGCTACTTGGGACACACTAGTAACCCGAGCTGGTCTAGCTGGAGATATGTAAAAGGAGTAAATTCAAGTGAGTGCTTAATTATTCTTCCTGTATCTGCAACAGATGGTGGAAATGAAGAGGTGTGTTTCAGGTGCTTGGTGACCACAAGTCATGTCCGTGTCAATTCAGATTAAAACGAGATTTCCATTCAAGTTTTCCTACCACAGCCTCTGATTTTCTGAAATCTTTTTCCCTGAAAAATAAATTTTAAATTATTTCAGATTGTATTGCTTTCAAGATGGCATTTCTTTTTTTTCTATCACTTCTATTGCTCGGAGAAAAGAAGGCTCCAGAGAGACCTCATTGTGGCCTTCCAACACTTGAAGGGAATGTATAAACAGCAGGGGGAACGATTGTTTACAAGGGTGGATGGCAATAGGACAAGGAGGAATGGTTTTAAACTGAGACAGAGGAGATTTAGGTTAGATATTAGGGGGAAGTTTTTCACTCAGAGAGTGGTGACACACTGGAACAGATTGCCCAAGGAGGTTGTGGATGCCTTGTCCCTGGAGGTGTTCAAGACCAGGCTGGATGTGGCTCTGGGCAGCCTGGTCTAGTGGCTGGTGACCCTGCCCTCAGCAGGGGGGGTGGAACTAGATGATCTTTGAGGTCCTTTTCAACGCAGGCCCTTTTATGGTCTATGATATGTTTCTATGATTCTATTCTGGATGTAAAGGTGGTTGTCCACCCTCATTCCTCTAGAGATTTGTAAGCAGTTAGACCTCTTGGTGGTATTTGTTCAAGCATCTTATTTTCCATTACGGTGCTTCTAAAGCTGGTAAATGAACTACTTCAGGTTCTCTCTCCTCTTTGTATCCAGTAGTGGTTGCAGCTCTTCAGGCATCAGTCTCTAGGCTTTTACTAGGACTCTTCTTCCTATTTTTCAAAGATCTGATTTCCTTCCTGTGTGTATAGAACAATAAATGTCAGTCTTATAGATAAAACATAAAATAAATATTCAGTTATGAGGGAACCACTAATTGTGGTATGTCAGTGAGATCAAAACAAGCATTCCTTTACAACAAATCTGAATATTTTTCCCTCCCAGGTTTTCCATTCTTGGCTGGCAATGACTGTACTGAAACAGATTCTCTGCACAGGTTTCTCTTTAAAAAAATCAAATTTTGTATGTGTTATGTACAAACAACACTCGAGAAACATCTTGGAAAGCTAATATCTTGATTCTGTTATTTAAATCCGAAAGAAAGAACTTTGCTATTGTATATGCTTATGTATTCTGTGAATTCATAAAGTTCTCAAAGAATATTCCCAAAGAAGAGTAACCACATCCTAGAAGAGGTTTTTACTCTATTCTGCAGCTGGAAAAGGGCTATTAGAGCCTGATTTACAGAAGTCAGCCTTAAAAGTCTACCTATTTAATCTTAAGACAGAGAAACAGAGGCATTTCAGTTTTTGAAATGAACTGTAATTTTTTTCCTCTAAATGACACATAATATACCACAAATTGAGATAACTTATTTATTTAAGGTATTGTCAATGAGACCATATGCTGTCTACTAGAACAGGTTACATCTGTTAACTTTAATGTAAAGAGTATGGGCCAGCTACTGACATGTTATCCATTGGCTTTAATTTACCCAATGTATCTAAGCTAACATTCTTATGTAATAAGCAGGAAAACTTTTTAAATTAATCTGTAGTATTTCATCCAAGAAATCTTACTGAAATCTATTTAACCTTAATTTCACATGTGTATATAAATATGTGTGTGTACATGCATGCATGTATGCAAACTGGTCTTAATGAGTTCATTTTAATAATTTCTTAATTTAACAGTTGTCTGTCATTATAAGTTTTCAAACTACAGACTATTCTTTTACTGTAATCTTGGTATTATTTCAGCCGCTAGAGACATTGCCTTCATTACAGAGTTCTACTTTTTGAATCATTTACTCCTATATAAACCTTTATAAATAATGGACTTTCTGGCTCTGTTCCTAACCATTATCTTTATTTGTTTGTTTGTTTTTGTTTGGCAATTAATTATTTTAGCTGAATTACCTGAAAATGTAAAATAAAAGGTGTTTTATAGGAAAGGGAGGATACGTCTACTCCTGCTATTGCCGCCTAACTCTCAACACATTAACTCTGCAGCCATACAAAAAGAGTGTTTTGGACACAAACTTTGCTCTTTCACTCATGGCAAAGATTTAATCCTAATTTGTTATAACTAACAAACAGCTAGTTAATTTTCTAAAGCTTTTACTGTGGATAAAATGTTTATTTATTTTCAGGGCTAGAGGGAAAGAAAACAATTTGAAAGTCAGTTACTCAAAATGTTCCTAAATAATACAATAAATGTAGAATATTGCATTTGTAGCTAACAATTGTGATGGGTTAAATTAGGAACGCAGCCAAGTCCCACACAGCTGCTCACTGCCTCCACCCTCAAGTGAAGCTGGGAAAGTGAATCATTAGGGTGAAAACAAGAAAACTTGTTAGCTGGGATAAACACAGTTTACTATTTTAAGGAAAAAAGAAAGAATCCAAATGATGCAAAAGCAATCACCTCCAGAAGACCCATTTCCAGTAGCTAGTCCGCAAACAAAGCTAACTTTGGGACACTCTCCCCCAGATTTTTACTGAGCGTGACATTATATGGTATGGGATATATCTATGTTTTGATTACTTCTCGTCTGCTGTATTGACAGCATCTCCCACCACTAGCAGGGTGGGGCTGAATGAGACCCAGAGAATGCACTGTCACTGTTCAAAAACTATTCTACAACAGCAAAACAATACTGAGCTATCAGCATTGTTTTGGTCAAAGATCTAAAGCATAGTGGCATTATACAACTCAAATAATGTGTTATTTTCTACTGAGGATAAATTTCCTTGAGGTACACATCAGATTTCCACATCCAAGTAACCGAGATTCTAGAGCAAAAGCAAATCTGTGAATGGCTTTGCCTTTTCCCAGGGAAGGTGTGACTGTATAGTTTGTTGCTGATAGTTGCTTATGTTCACCCTTTTCTCTACCTTTTGCTATTTCCTACAATAAATGCAGTAGAAAAGTGAAAAAAACAGGAAAAAAAAAAGAAGAAATAGTATATGATCTAACAAAAGAAGAGCTGTGGAAACTTCTTACTCATTTTGCATATGGGTTGCAATTCTGATCTTATGACATCTCTGTGAAAGAATCGGAGTCTACATCTTTCTCACATGCTGTAAAAGTATGCTTTCACTCCCTTCCCTGACTTGAAATTATTATTATTAATTGTTATTAATAGTATTAATAAGAACCGTGGACTGAAATTTCTTTTGACTATCTAATACACTCAGAAAATCCTGAAATTGTTAGTCACACTCTGGTCTTCTTACTTTCCTCAGTAAGAAGTCCAAGTTACAAACTTTGAGAGTTTGTTAACTGATGATTTAGTAACAGGCAAGATTTCCTCTTGGAACATTCTTATTTTGACAGCTATTAGCTAATGGATTGAGAAGTTTGTATTATTAAATGCGATAAGCTAAGTGTGAGTGAACGGTATTCCTAAATGACGGAAACAGAAAGAATTGGTTTATCTTCTACTTATACTGAAATATGATCTTGAATATCATGTGAAAAAGTAATATTTCTTTCTATCATGCACTCTTCTGTAGGAAATAAATATAACTATAGCAGAGACAAAGCTGTAATGGAGCTCTTGTCTACATACATGTTAGAAATGTTAAAAATTTGATAAATTATCAAATTCCAGTAACTAGTATATTTTCAGAAGAAGAGAATCTTTGAGCTTATGGCAGTAAACAGCATCATGAATAACTCATCATTGTTGGTGATATTTTATTCATTATTTAATAGTCCTTCGGGTCTTCCCAGTCTTAAGCTTACTGAAAATGTCAATTGTACTCCTGTAGGAACATGCATCTCATATATCACATTGAGTTAAGAACTTCATCTGTCCATTTTTATCTGTATTTCATAAAATGCATATTGCATTTCCAGTTCTCTGGTGACAATATTTTTGCAGTGTTTGTAAAATTCTTCTTTTCAGTGTCAAATTAATAGCTTTAGAAAAAAACAACCAATCTGTTCTATATCAAACAGTTCCTGAAACTAAAAAATGCTGCCACGTTTGCGTATGTAGTTGTGTGTAAAAAATCATTGTTTTTTTTGTACATGTATTGTTGCTAGATTGTTTCTTGCTTAACTACAGAACTACTGGGGCTGACTTTGTGATAGACAAAAATGCAATGAAATCCCTTCACCAGATGAGAAAACTAAATATAGTTAATATGGCACTAATAGTGGTAAAAATAAATAAAACCCTTGCCATAAAATTTTGTTTAATTCATCTCTCTGGTAAGAACAAGTTGTGGTCACATAAGATCTTGGCTTGGCAGACCTGTGCAGTGAGACTGAGTAGTACAGTTGAATTAAGGATGTGTACAGATATTACCACATCAATTTTATATTCTTGAAAATGTCTGGCATCTGTCTACAAAAATTAGGCAGGAACCATTCTAGGAACATATCTTTCTGAGATCCATGTTACTTCAAGGTCATAGAAATGCTTTCACTTAAGACAAAAGGTCAGGTCCTCATGTGCAGTAAGTGAATCGAATACTACAGTCAAAAAAAAAAAAGTTTTTGAGAGTGCTGTACAAACACAAAGTACCTGTATATAATCTGATGATGAGAAGCTGAACTGAGAGCACTGGGCTTAGACAGTGGTACAAAATTTCATAGCTAAGTAATCTTTGCTGAACTGAGATTGTATTCAGCCCTCTCACCAAGGATCTTAACTAAGCAATATCCTCAAACCACAAAGGAAATGCATCAGCTGGGAATCGAATATACACAGCGTATGAAAGAATAGGACTTATTACTAGTGAACTATAACACTATGCATAATATGATATTTTACATTACTTTGTGAAAAAGAAGACACATTAAATAGAAGTACATATTAGACAAAAGTATAACATGCTAAGGAAATAGGAAGTTTTAAATTTCTTGCTACAACAAGCAGATATACTTCCAACTGAAATCACATAGAAACTAAGGTTTAGAAAAATTGTGGCAAATAGACCAAAACTTGTTCGAATCAGCAAGCATAATCCTCCGGTTTCAGAAGAGTTGATTCACTTCAGCCATCATAATAGTCCATTTTTTTAAAGTATTCTTCCTCAACCCACCTTCAAACAGGAGAATGGTAATTTCAGCATGAAATACACCTGCCCAGCTGTGCTGGATGCTAACTAAGTTCCCCTAGCAAAAATGTTGTGCTATAAATCAAAACAGTTATCATCATAATTGTCATGGTTTGTTACCAGTATTCCACATCATAACATGTACACTGGAATTTAAAGAGTTAATGTTGCAACTCCGGTACCAGAAGAGAAGAATGAACCACAGTTGCCAGAAGACTTCTTTTTTTCATTTCCATCTTCTGGGGAGAGGGAAAGATAAAACTGCCTGGAAGTCACGAGACTCTTTCTTTGCTCCCTGACAGATCAAACTAAGAACCTCAGTTTTGAAAAAACTCTCTCATTCATTTGGTTTATTAGCTTAAATCCCAACTAACTTGTATTTTCCCTATTATAATTAGTAAACTAAATTTGGTTTCCTCCTCATATTGTTCTCGTTTTTTTTTTTTCCCCTTTCATTCCCTTTCACCCTTTCCCCCCTTTATGTGCCAGTGGGCCGGTGGGCCTGCTGTTTCCCTGTCACGAATACAGATCTAGAGATAAAACCGTGACAATAATCAACTACAAAAAGACACTTAATTTTATATAGTCTTCATTTACTCTATCTACTTTCATTTAGTTTCAATTTTCTATGTGTTCTATTTCATACTGTAATAGTATGTAGTATGAAAATTCTTGTCTTACTAAAACAAATGACGACAAAACACTTATATAGATATGATTTAAATGCAGCTCATTTTCATTTGATTTGATAATTTTCAGTGAGGACTTGCCAGTTGAAATACAAAGGATGGAAGAGAAGATAGCACAGATTTTGTGACAGGACAGATCTGAAATCCATCACTTTCCTGCCAGCGGCCAGTAAGCCTACATCTTGTAGCTATAACAGATGTACTGTGTTTCTAGAAGGAACAAGTCAAGAAGCTGCCTCAGTTTCTCAATCCTAACCAATTTTAGGATGAAATCATCCAATCTCAGGCTTGATTTAAGCTAACTCATTTCAGTTTATGCTATTACAGACAAAGAGTATAAAAAACAATGTGAACATGATGTCTGTATTGTCAAGGTGACCTCTACTCTCTCAGAACAAAAGAACATCAACCATATTCATCGTTTCTTAAGTGGTTGTGTGGCAAGGCCTTGAAAGCAGCTGGATTTGTAATGGGATTTCAGGAAGATCAGTCCTGCTCTTTGAATCCCTTAAACTACAACTCTGACTTGGTTGCTTAAGTTTCAAACACAACTTGTATTTCAGATTTTAATTAAGAAATATTTGTGTCCACAGTGAAACTTAGAGGAATTCAAGCCCTAATATTTACCACTCAAAGTCATATCATTGTCACAGCAATATTTGCAATATACTTCATCCTACATTATTTAGATCTTTTATCATTTATTTTATTATTTTGTCTGGCTTTGCTTCACAGACATTATGTTGGGGAACATTCTGGTGTATTTTCTTTCTCTGCTGATATCCAATCATAAAAGACCCTCATTCTCTATAACTCTTTCTCTGAGTAATAAAATAGCTATTGCAGCTATTAGTCAACACTTGAAGTGTTTTCTTTACCTCTTGATAATATATTTTTGCTTCATTTCTTTTGTATGCTGAAGAGTGAGAAAGGATGTTTAAAGACTTCTGAATATTCACAGAAAATTATGTTTATATATAAAATATCTTAAAAATTTATCCTGTGAAGGATGACTCACGATTGAAGGATTTATGATTTTAGAGTGTAGAAAACATTTTTTTTCATGAAAGATCAAATCAGAAGCCTAAATGCAGACTTGAAGTTTAGCACTTATTTAAGTGCTATTTCAAATTTGCACCTTATTTCAAGCCTGTGTTTTAACTTAATCGATAGTATTTTGGTCTGCCTGTCAAGTGGTCTTCTCTGTAAATCTAACAGTACCACCTTCTCAAGAACTGGTAGCTGCTGTCTACCATCTACCAATAATTTTTTAAAAGATAAATAGCCTTTCAAAGAAATATTTGGTACTGATTTATATGAACATTGTTGTATCATCCTCCCCCCAGAAATTCTCTAGGTACTGTGATACATTTACAGATCTTGATTTGCAGGATTAGTTCTCATTTTCTTGGAAACTGTATTCATCCTTATTGGATTACAGGTTTCCTGCCAGCTATCTTCTCATTTTGGATTGCTTATAAATTTTGTTCTTCCATCTTTATATGTTTTATTACACCTTCCCATTCATGACAAGTTATTCCACAAAGCTTCACTGTTTTTAGTTGCTGGAAGTTTCTTGCTCTCATTTAATAATATCTTAATTATTTGCAGATTATTTCAAATTAAGATGTATGTCAAAATTTAAACAATTTAAAGAATGCTACTCTTGATAAAGAAACCCACAATTGGAAGAATCATTCAAAATAAAAAAAATACCACTTGCAGTTTGTTTTATTTTCCCTTACTAAGAATTTCTGCAGCTATCCATATTGATAGCAGCTCTCAACAAGAAACTCTTGGTTATGTCAAGAACTGCAGCAAGGTATTACAGAGTCTTCATGATACAGTATCCCTCTGGAAGGGACCACCTTGTGTCTGCATTTTGAAAGGTCTCATCATAAATATAAATCTCACATATATTCTGGATTTTCAAGAACAATCTAATGAGCTAGAAGCTTGCCATAAATTCCTTCTGGAAATGGATTATGAAGATGAAATTTGTCATATTAATGCCACATATTGGTCAATATTAAATACAATTACACAGACATTATTTTAACAGAATTGCGCTCAATAATTTTTTTATTATGTTAAAGATGTGCCATTACTCTCATGAAACAGCAATAATAAGTACATTAGCAATGAGCTTTACAGCCAATTGATAAATATGTTAAATGTTATAATATCCATAAAACAATTTTCTTCAAGCAAGAAAAACATTCTTCTTCAAGATAACCAAAATAGAACTTTAAAATCAAGAAATATATGTAGGAGCATTAAGCTACTTAGATTGAATACATGTTCCTTTGGATGTGATAAGAGAAACAACTTTATTTATTGTGTCAGAAATGGCATTGTCATATTCTTGACCATAAATTCTCTTGCATTTAAGTACTGGGTTTCCTAATGATATTACAAATATAATGTTGTTTCCTTTTTTGAAGGAGGGGAACAGGATACAGATCCTTCAGAGATAAAAAAAAAGGCATCATAGTGCCTTCAACAGAGCAGGGCTAACATAGATATGCTTCAAATATGATCTTCAGACATTTATATCACATAAAAAGTTATGTATTTGAGCCTGCAGACACTTTGCCAATTTTAAGATACAGCCATACTAGTCAGAAGTACAGTAAATTTAAAAAAAATTTTAGTAAAAGAAGGTACTCCCAATCAGCTACGAATACGTGCTTTTTGCATAGGTATCACAGCATCCTAGTTTTATTGTCATTCTTTCTTCATTCACTTCAACTCCGGAATGATAAAATCAAGATATTTAATTTTAATTTTTGTTATTACTTAAACTTGTGTTCCTTAATGTAAACTATGTGTGCTTAAGAGTATAACAGAACATGAAAATGACTTTTAATAGTGGGATGTAGTTTAATGGCCTTTTTTATAATCAGCATCACAAGTGAAAATACTCCTGTAGATGTGCACCAGTTTTCATAAAAATGTGTGCCCTTTTTCCCTTCAATCCCTCTTTTTAGTACAGTGCCTCAGTCCCTTCCAGAATTCCATCAAAATTCTATGTTCAGCTTTTGCTGAACATAGATCCAACATTCCTTTAAGCAGGTGCTAATGCCCATTCTATTAACCACTGTTTTTCTATGTGCTCACACACACACACACACAAAATAGTGAGTTAACTTGAGACTTTTACTGCTCTGTCCCGCTAAACTGAAGTTAGTCAGTGAAGTTAGTGGACAAAAAAAGTGTGAGAATAGAATCATAGAATCACCATGTTGACCCAACATGGCATAAAGGCTAGTGCCGCTTCATAAGGGCGGATCTGTTGTGGCAGAACAAGGAGAAATTGAGCTTTAGATTAGATATAAGAAAAAAGTTTTTTTACAGTAAGGGCACTGGATCACTGGAACAAATTGCCTACAGAGGATGCCATGTCCCTGTAGTCATTCAAGGTCAGGCTGGACAGGGCCCTGATCAACCTGCTCTAGCTGTAGATCTCCCTGCTCACTGCAAGGGAGTTAGACTAGCTGACCTTTAAATTTCCCTTCCAATCCAAATGATTCTATGATGATTCTATGATTCTACTGATGCACACAAGTAATAGAAATAAAGAAGTCCTGTTTTGAAATGCTACCAAATTTTTAAATATTTGTTTATTTGTTTTTAATCTCCAGTATCCAGGCAAGAAAATCTTAGTATTTGTCACAGATTCACACTCTTAAAAGTATGTAGGAAATATATTTTTAATCGTTAAGGATCTACCAGTATTAAAGAAAAAAATGTGACGTTCATTCTATAAAAGGGACATTTATATCATTGTTATAGCGTGAGATGACTTCAGATGAGACTTCCGTAGCTTTTCAAGGTGAAAAGTAACCCTCTCATTGTCTAAGTATGCCATTAAAGATCTTTATTTCCATCATATAGCAAGAGGTGAAATGTTTTTTCCCTTGCCTGGCTCTGTGAAATCTCTTCACTTGGACGCACAACTCAGGTCACTTACTCAATGCTTTGATGGAAAAAAAAAAAAGGTATATTCATCTCTAATTAGAATCATAGAATCATTACTGTTGGAAAAAACCTTTAAGTTCATCACTACCATGCCCACTAAACCATGTGCCTCAGAGCCACATCCCCACACTTCTTGAACATCTCCAGGAACAATGACTCCATCACTTCCCTGGACAGCCTGTTTCAATACCTCACCAATCCTTCTGAGAAGAAATTTTTCCAAAAATCTAACCTGAACCACCTTTGGTGCAACTTGAGGCCATCACCTCTCATTCTATTCTGAGTTACCTGGGAGAAGAGGCTGACTCCCACGTCGCCACAATCTCATTTCAGGTAGTTGTAGAGGGCAATGAGATCTCTCCTGAGCCTCCTCTTCTCCAGACTAAACAATCCCAGTTCCGTCAGCTGCTTCTCATAAGACTTGTGCTCCAGACTCTTCACAAGCTTCACTGCCCATATTTGGACATGCTCCAGTGCTTCAGTGTTTTTTCTTGAAGTGAGGGGCCCAAAACTGAACACAGTACTTGAAGTGTGGCCTCACCAGTTCTGAGTCTAGAGGGATGATCACCTTCCTGGTCCTGCCGGCAACACCATTTCTTATAAAAGCCAGGATACCATTGGCCTTCTTGTCCACCTGGGCATACTGCTGGGACATATTCATCCAGCTGTTGACTTGCACCCCCAGATCATTTTCTGCCACAAATCTTTCCAGCCACTCTGCCCTAAGCCTGTAAAAGTGCATAGGGTTGTTGTGACAAAAGTGCTGGATCCAATACTTGATCCTGTTGAACCTCATATAACTGGCCTCAGCCCATCGATCCAGCCTACCCATATGCCTCCGCACAGCCTTCTTACTCTCTAGCAGATCAACACTTCTTCCAAACTTGGTGTCATCTGCAAACTTACTGAAGGTGCATTCAATCCCCTCGTCCAAGTCATCAGTAAGGATATTAAACTGACCTCAGAACTGACATCTGTGGAGCACCACTCTTAACTGGTCACCAGCTGGATTTAATTCCATTTACCACCACTTTGAAGACCTGGCCACCCAGTGAGATTTTAACCCAGTGAAGAGTACACCTGTCTAAGCCACGAGTTGCCAGCTGCTCCTGGAAAATGCTGTGGGAGATGGTATCAAATGCTTTACTAAAGTCTAGGTAGACTAGACTTCCTCTCTTAGATGGTGAAAGAACTAATAAAACATCTTATGAGAATAGGCTGTGAGACACGGGAATGTACAGCCTGGAGTAGAGAAGCCAGTGAGATGCTTTTATCAATGCTTATAAATACTTTAAGGACAAGCAACAAGTGGATAGAGCCAGGCTTTTTTCAGTGGTGTCCAGCTACAGGACAAGAGACAGTGGGCACAAACTAGAATGCATGAAATTTCATCTGAACACGAAAAAAACTTCCTTCCTTCAATGGTAAAAGAGCTCTGGAACAGACTGCCCAGAGATGGTGTTGGGTCTCCTTCTTGGAGATATTCAAAACTTGCCTGGATGTTTTCCTCTGCAACCTGCTGTAGGGAACCTGGTCTGGCAGGGGGGTTGGACAAGATGATCTCCAGAGATTCCTTCTACCTCTTGTGATTGAATTAATTAATCACTTTCTCATCTGGCCATGTTATTTCCCCATTTTTCTCTTTAAAACATTGATTTTCATGAAATACACTGTTGCACATCTTGTATTTCTTTGGCTCTCTTTCACTGTCTGAGAGAATGCTTGAATAAAAAGTAGTAAAGTCCTGTTGTCAAATGATTAGTTGCTGAATGTGAAAAAAAGGCTTTTGATACAGGAAAAAAAATTCAGACCCATGGATCTGGATCAGTGTTGAGATGCCCTACTTAATAACCAAAGCTCAGCAACATCGCTTTTTTTTTTTTTTTTTTTTTTCCTGTTATGCACCACTTCTTGCTCATCACAATGTGTGCCAGGGAATGACATTCAGAGTTTGTTCACAAATAATCATGTCAGTTAAAGAAAGAGATCAGTGTTACAAGGCAGTGCTGAAAAATTATGTCTTGCGCTCTTTTATCTAGTGAAGAATGCACATGTAGATAAACATGTTCAATATACTAACTCAGTATAATCTTTCATGAATGGAAACTGCACTTCGCTCGTGAAAGAGAAGCAGGACTATATTCATTGATACAATATAGTGACTGAACAATTCTTAATTGTATATAAGATGGTGATTTAACTGGGTTTGAGATGGCACGGTGCACTTGATTATTTCCATAGAGTTAAACACACCCACCAGCAGACCCTCCCCTTGAGTCACAAGGTTCAGAATGAACTCCTTTGCTTTCTAAACTCCTTCTCAGAAGAGTTTAGTTGTAGCCGAATCCACTTGTAATCCCAGACTTATTCAATGGTTTATATCTAAGCATTGAGGAGGTCCTTTTATTGAGTCATAAAGTTCAGAGCAGGTTTCCTTGCTTTCTAGTCTCCTTGAACCACAAAGTTAAGAAGACAAGGTGCAACTGAATCCACTCCTAGCCCCATACTTGTCAATGGTTTTTGTCTAAGGGACTATATATTACAATATAACATTAATATTATCAAAGTTAACAAAACTTAAGGTCCACTGCTCAGGGACATGATGTAGTTGCTCAGGGACATGATCTAGTGCTGGGTTGTTAGAGTTACGGTGGTGTGGTTAGGTTGTGGTTGGACTTGATGGTCTTGAAGGTTTTTTCCAACCTGAGCAATTCTATGATTCTATGAAAGCCTAACAAACCATTAGCCACCTGCTGAGAATCTGAATCAGCAAGGAATCTCTTGACTTCGAAGTGTAAGGAACCTCTGTAGCAGGTGTAACTTTGAAAGGTGGTCCCTACTAGAAGGGAGATTCTGTCATGAAGCTGGCTGACTGGCTGTTGTGCTCGCAGGAGAGCTCAAGGGACTCCTGGTCTGCTCACTATTTGTAGAGTAAGACAACTGACTCATAGTATTTGGTGCATGCTCAGTTGGGTCTTGGCTATTGAACCAGGTGTTTGCTAGCAGTTCTTTCAGCCTCCCAGTTTGAGACAAATTTGTGGTCTCAGTGAGATAGTGTTATAACTACTGTTCTCAGCATCTAACTTAGTCAGGCCTTGTGCATAATGGCTAGGCCAAAGGAGGAATTTGGTGAGGAGGAGGCGAGCACCTTGTCATACTCCACACCAGAACTATAGTCAATTCAACTTCCCTTTCTCAAAGTGATGGTAGAATTACTTTCTTGCCTCTGTGTCATGAATAGTATAGTAATGATTCATGTACTTAAAGATTAGTAGCAAGAGAAATGCTGCTATTCAAAACAAGCAAACAGTTTAGTCGTAAAGAATTGCTATTAATTTTGCACTAATTTACATGTTTTGAGTGGTTGGAGTTGGATTATTTGTTTTAGCATGTGCCAAAATTTTACATACAAATGCTAATATTGTTATAATAATATTAGAAGCAATAGACACATTCATGTTAGACTTAGCAGAAGCACAGCTAAGTGAAGCATAGAATTAAAACCTCCCATTACTGTTAGAAACCATCCCAGAAGAGTTTTCCACCAGTGGTGTTCTCCATACTTTGCTCTTTCCAGGACATGATGTATCTCTTCTGTATCATGAGGAATGGTGATTAGAGGCTCGTGTTCATTGTTTTGGTTGCATTCTAAGCAGTTGGCACAGGTCATCATGTTGTAGTAGATTCTTTACTAATGTGAAGATTCAATCCAATGTGGGTAGGCAATAAATCTTGACTCAATATGTAATTAGATTGTAACAACTGATATGATGTAACTGATTACAACTGATAAGTTGCAAATGTAAAATCACTTATGATTTTAGTAAAGTTACAAACACAAATATTTGTATCTACAGTAATGTTGGCTACAACTGTAAGATCACAAAGAGTTCTCATACAAATTTATCCTTTTCCAATATACACAAGTACAATTTCAGGTCTTTCATCTGTCAAAACGACAGATATTTTGTTCAGTGTCAACAAAAATGTCTTGCAAATAAATCCTTGTTGTTCCCATAAAATGCATGCATTAACATCAACAGTTTGTCACTTTTTTTTTTGTTGGGCCCACACTCTTTAGTCTAGAGTATAGTCCCATTGTGGTTTAATCTTAGTGCAGTGATTGGGTATTTGGTATATACCTAAAAATTATGTATGATTAAAACAAAAACTGTGGCCTTATTGTTGGTGAGGTTATAAGTAAAATTGAATATATGCCACCAGGATTGGACATCACTTTAAAATTTGTTGTTTTACAGCCTTGTCTCACAAAGTTCATTAATAAAATTTTGTTCTCCTTTTGCTATTATTACTTAGCTGTGTTTCTATCTAGCTCCTCTGATTTCTCTGTCCTGGACAAATGAAATTTCCTCATTTCAGTCCATTGGACGTACTCACTTCAGTGGCACTAAATCTATTCAGAACTGAGAAAAGACATGTCAGATTTTCCCCTTCAATTTCCATCCTCTGAGCTACTTATCATCCCACCCTGATATGTATGCAACATCCCTTTCCTAGAAATTTATGAAAAATTTGCCTTCCTTAATGTTTTTCTCGAGGTCTTTTTTTCTTTTTTTCCTAGATACCCCAACTCCCTCACATCAATATTTCACATGCATCTTCTGCATGATTTTCCATAAAACATTTCGTCTTTGTTTACCTGGTATCTCCTCAAGAACATTGTCTTCCTGAGCAAGGTCTTGTGTTCAACAGCCAGGGCAAAGGAGGATATTAGGAAGTGGGAGCACACTGTAACATCATCAAATTGAATGCCAATATTTATTCAATATTTTTTATGCAGTGATATTTTTTATGTGTGTGCTTCTGCTGAGGTAACAAGCTTTTCAAGCAGTCATCAGCTTGCTTTTTTGTTTAATTTAGTATAGGAGAAGTGTTTCCAGTTCCTGCATACTCATAGTAAGATGAGAAAATGACCATGTTTAAGTGCCAATACTCAGAAAACTGCTCTGAATTTGTTCTGCCATAGTTACTATAAATCTCAGAAGTTTCTAACAGACTCAGATTTATTGCGATGACTGCTTCCCCAAATATTTGGTCCATGGCTAAATATTTACTTAACATCTTGTACAAGAAAAAGAGGAAAAAATAAGACAAAAAGAATCCCTGAATCCCCTTAAACTATTTACGATAGTATTTGCCAGGTTTGTTGCCTTTATAACTTGAATCCAATTAAAAGGAAAAGCCTGGTCTATACAGCTTAAGTATTAGACAAAATCTGGATCATTTGAGAAAGCTTTTCAAAATGGATTTGAAACCATAAGTAAAAATTTCTGAACTCTCACAGATGGAGATGGAAGTGATGTACATGGCTTTTGTAACATGCCTATGGAGGCTGGAACATCCAAAACTAAGTCAATTACACAACAGCTAGGTAGCAATCCTGATTTGAAACATATATGAGGATTAATACTGCATTTGTCTTTTGGAAGGGCCCTTTCTTTACACAAGTAAAAACTTTAATTTTTGCTTTCTTCTTACCAATTCTTTCAGAACATCTATATAAACACATTTATAACAATAAATAATTTCCTCAAATTGTTATTCAAATTGCTACTTTAACATTGAATTTGAATTCTTATTTCTCTAATACAAAATCAGGTTATGTAGTCTTGTTTAAGTAGTAGAAAAATTCTCTTCTGTTTATGTTTTATAAATTATTTGAAATTTATAGTGCTCAGATATTGTAGTGGAAATGCTACATCATGGCCTGAAACAGCAATTGAGCACCTGGTAGGAAGGCAGGGCCAAGCCAGGGGAGCTCAGGTGCGTGCAATGCAGCTAAGTGACCAGAAGGGGTGGAGCCGGGATCTACCCACTCCCAGACCTCATTTAAGGGTTGGCAGAGGAGGTGTGGGTATCTTGCTGGAGATCTCTACTTCTCTGAGGCCTTCCAAAGGTGAGCAGCTTTTTCCCTTTGTTTCTGTGTTCACGGCTGCTGTGTTTGGGCCTGTCCTCATTTGCTGCAGCCAAAGACTTTGCCACCCTGCTAGTATTGCTATACTTTCCATCACATTATATCATTTCAACAGACATATTCAATATCTAAGACAATTAATTTTCATTATCATACATGCTGCATAATTACATATTTGGGGTGGAAGGTAGAGAAAGATTGTTTTTACATTTTGTAAGTAATACAGAGAGTACTTTAGCCAAAGCTTTGTATTTACCTTGTCCCATTGTGGTTAAGATCTTGTTACAGAATGTTAAGACTGTCATTTAAAGCAGAGATGCTGAATACCTTCTTTGTTTCAGTCTTCACTTCAAAGCCTCTCCCTTGTGACTCCTGGATCCTGGAGGGAGGGGAAAGTCTAGGAAATGGAGAGCTTTCCTCTGGTTGAGGAGGGGGTTGTCTGGGTGGGATCAATATGCACGAATCTGTGGGCCCTGATGGGATGCATTCGTATGTGCTGAGCAAGCTGGCAGTGTTAACTATCAAACTGCCCTCTATCATCTTTGAAAGGTCTTGGAGAACAAGAGAGGTGCCTGAAGACTAGAGGATAGCCAGTGTCACTCTGGTCTTCAAAAAGAGCAATAAGGAGAATCCAGGAAACTACAGGCCAGTCAGCCTCACCTCTGTCCGTGATGGAACAGCTTGTTCTAGATGATATCTCCAAGCAACTGGGGAAGAAGAATGTTATCTGGAGTAGTCAGCATGGGTTCACTAAGGGGAAATCATGCTTGACCAGCCTCATAGCCTTCTATGATGGCATCACTGGCTGGGTAAATGGGGGGAGAGCAGTGGATGTTGTGTACCTTGACTTCAGCAAGGCTTTTGATACTGTCTCTCATGACATACTGATAAAAAAGCTGAGGAAGTGTGGGATAGTTGAGTGGATGGTGAGGTGGGTTGTGAACTGGCTGACTGGCAGAGTTCAGAGGGTGGTGATCAGCAGCGCAGAGTCTAGTTGGAGACTTGTGAGTAGTGGTGTTCCCCAGGGGTTGGTGCTGGGTCCAGTCTTGTTCAATATCTTCATAGATGACCCTGATGAGGGGGTAGTGTTTACCATCAGCAAGTATGCCAATGATACAATGCTGGGAGGAGTGGCTGACACACTGGAAGGCTGTGCTGCTATTCAGCGGGACCTGGAGAATTGAGCAGTAAGAAATCAGATGAGGTTTAACAAGAGCAAGTGCAGAGTCTTGTACTTGGGAAGGAATAACCACATGCACCAGAACAGGTTGGGGGATGACCTGCTGGAGAGGAGTGCTATGGAGAAGGACCTAAGGGTCCTGGTGGACAGAAGGTTGGCCACGAGCCAGCAGTGTGTCCTGGTGGCCAAGAAAGCCAATGGCATCCTGGGGCACATTAAAAAGAGCGTGGCCAGCAGATCAAGGGAGGTGATCCTCCTCCCCCTCTACTCTGCCCTGGTGAGGCCTCACCTGGAGTACTACATCCTGTTCTGGGCTCCCTGGTACAAAAAAGACAGGGATCTCCTGGAAAGAGTCCAGCAGAGGTCCACAAAGATGACAAAGGGCCTGGAGCATCTCTCCTGTGAGGAAAGGCTGGGTGACCTGGGTCTGTTCAGCCTTGAGAAAAGAAGACTGAGAAGCATCTTATTAATGTTTATAAATATCTTAAGTGTGGGAGTCAGGAGGGACATGGCCAACCTCTTTTCAGTGGGGACAGGGCAAGGGGAAATGGCCATAAATGGGAGCGTAGGAAGTTCTGCACCAATACACGAAAGAAGTTCTTCACGATGAGGGTGATGGAGCACTGGAACAGGCTGCCCAGAGAGGTTGTGGAGTCTCCTTATCTGGAGATATTCAAGACCCATCTGAATGCCTACCTGTGCAGGCTGCTGTAGGGAGCCTGGTTTGGCAGAGGGATTTGACTCGATCTCTAGAAGTCCCTTCCAACCCCTACAATTCTGTGATTTGCTGAAGAGTTTAGCAGTAACCAATACGATTATTAGTGACAAAGTAAGTTGCTGACATACAAACTAATGAAATAAGTAGTCTCACTTCTGAGCAGTAGAAAACTTGCTATGACTGAAAGCAAGATGGACCACTGTTCATTTTGATACAGGAGATTTCTTATGCGGCGAAAAAGGCAAGAGAACCAGATGCAGCCATCTCAGCAGCAAAAGTACGCTTTGAATGCTTTTTAGTAATGTCTAAGAAACTCATACAACATGTACACATGAGGAAGACCTCTGGCCACATCAAGAAATGAACAAATTCAAAGGTTCATCAGCTCTTGTTCAACTGCACTTTGAAATTCTGTGTGATGGAAGTGTTCAAGAACTACAAGATCCAGAGCTAGAGGACATCTTTCTTTTGCTGGTGGGTTACTTGTCTGTGTCTAAAAATGTTGGCATTGTTAGAAACACAGATGTACTTGATTTACTATTCCCATTTCCTGTAAGCACCGCAGTCTGTGGCTTTTGACTTCAGTAAAGATCTCTTCCCTTTGTTGTACTAATGATATATGTCACCAGGTCTAGCAGCGAAACAGTACAAGTGTAACAGTTAGCTCAATTTTCTGAGCTTTCCTGGCTGAATCTAATGACATACTTGACAGTGACCCTCCCAATGGCCACAGTATCAAAATGAACAGGAGGAGCAAATTTCTTTGTGTTTCTTGTAAAACAAGGTTTTTTCTACAGTTTTGTACACACAATACGCCACATTCATATCATGTTCTTGTAACTTACATAATACTGGAATAATACAATCACAGAATTGCTTGGGTTGGAAGGATCTTAACGATCATACAGTTCCAACTTCCTGTCATGGGCAGGGTTGTCACTTACTAGGTCAGGTTGCCCAAGGCCCCATCCAGCCTGGCTTTAAAAGCCTTCAGGGATGGAAAACCTGCTCCAGTGCCTCACCACTCTAAATAAAGAATCTCCTCCTTAGATTTAGTTTAAATCTCCTCTCTTTTAGCTTAAAGCTGTTCCCCTTAGTCTGGTCACTATTAAACCATGTAAGAAGTTGTTTTTTATCTTGCTTATTAGCTCCCTTTAAATACTGGAAAGCCACAAGGAGATCTTCTCTAATCATTTTTGTGGCTTCTTCCAGACCTGCTTCAAAGCTTCATTTTTCTTATGCTGGGGGCCCCAGATCTGGGCACAGTACTCCAGGTGGGGTCTCATGAAGGGCAGAGCTGGGAGGACCCTGCTTGCCACATATCTCCTACTTAGGGCTTTAGTAGTGTTTATTGGAGGCTGTGTTATAAGACATGACAATCTGTCTTGATAGAGCAATGAACAAAGGGATAAGCACAGAGTAGTCTGGTACTGTGTTAATAACAAGGCACACAGGTTATGACAATGAGTATGAGGCCATGAGAGGACCATTGAGAGTATGGGGGATACCAAATTCATTTTGCAATTCCAAGCACAGATACATGTTGGGTGGAGACTGGCTTGAGAGTAGCCCTGAGGAGAAGGACTTTGGAGTGTCGGTTGATGAAAGATTCAGCATGAGCTGGTGATGCATGCTTGCAGCCCAGAATGCCAACCGTATCCTGGGTTGCATCAAGAGAAACATGACCAGCAGGTTGAAAGAGGTGATTCTGCCCCTCTACTCTGCTCTCATGAGACCCGACTCTCTGAGACACAGAACAGAGTCCAGTTCTGGACCTCCCAACTCAAAAAGAACGTAAGCTGTGGGATTGAGTCCAAAGGAGGGCCATGAAGATGATCATAGGGCTGGAGCACCTCCCCTATGAGGATCAGACTGGAGAAGAGAAGGCTCCAGGGGCACCTTCTAGCAGCCTTCCGGTGTCTGCAGTGGGCCTACAGGAAAGCTGGGGAGGGACTTTTTATAAGGGCATATAGCAACAGGACAAGGGGAAATGGGTTTTAAACTGAAAGAGGGTAGATTTAGACTTGATATGAGGAAGAACTTCTTTACTGTGAGGGTGGTGAGGCACTGGAACAGGTTGCCTAGGGAGGTTATGGATGCCCCCTCCCTGGAAGCACTTAAGGCCAGGCTGGATGGGGCTTTGACCAACCTGTTTGAGTGGGAGGTGTCCCTGCCTATAGCAAGGGGGTTGGAACTGGATGATCTTAAAGGTCCCTTCCAACCTAAACTGTTCTATGATTTTCAATGCAGAAGAGTGAATTCCTCTCTATAGAAGAGAGCTTAAGTTTCTCTGTAGACATCATTTTGCCCTGTGGTCTTTTGGATTTATGTTCTGCGCTTTCAGTTATGCATAATATAAGTGCTTGGAAAGACATGCTAAAATTGCTACGATATAGAAAACCCTTACATTACTGATAAGAGGACAAAATATAGCAAACTTCTGCTTAAAAAACACAGAGCAATATGCTAGCATATAATAGGAAAAATAAGTGCCTTTTCAGTCAAAGGCATGCCACAGCTTACTAGAGGTCATATACTTACTCCAGTAAATCATGTGATACAACTACAAAGGTATTATCCTTCTCAGTAGGAATCATGAAGGCTGCTCTAAAAGTAGTATCTCCTATTTTATTTTGTTGTCTTACAGCGTCATAGGCAGATGTTGTGAGTTGAAAGTAGAGGTTGAACCTTCCTGACAAAATTCCATTACATTTTGTTGTCACACAGCGGAAGGGCAGTCTGGCATGGAAGTACAACTGTACCAAAAGTATGCCATTGAATTCCTCCATGTGGAAAAAGTTGCACCAGCTGACATTCATCAATGTTTGCTGAACTTATGGAAACCAATCAGTGGCTGTGAGCACAGTGAGGTGGTGAGTGGTGCCTTTCAGCAGTGGCAACAGCAACAGTGGGTCACCTCCACTAGTGCAGATTTTTACGAATGCAGCATGAAGGCTCTTGTTCATTGCTGGTAAAAAATGCATAGTTCATGATGGTGCTTATGTTAAAAAAAGAGTGTTTTGTAGCTGTGAGTTTGCTCTATCAAATAGTGTTATTGTGCTCTTTGTATCTGTTATAGTTTCCATGGAAATAAACAAAAGGCATTTCTTTCAGAGCAGCCAAAAAGCTTTATCACAACATCAACAAATTACTCAAAATTAAAAAAAAAAATGTTCAATGTCCTGTATACTGTCAGTACTGGCATTTTCATGGTGTCTGTGTTAGGCAAACAAGATGTCATGTTTTTATGATTTTCAGTTATTGGTATTCCACATCATAACATCATGTAGTGTATGTACCTGGCTCTCAGAAGAGGAGGACTACTACATTCCTCAGGGGACTTTGCTCCCCTAAGATGAAAACTTGCATATCACGAGACCTTCTCTCTTTCTGCCTGTCTCTCGTCCTGGCAGCATCTTGCTCCCCAGCTGTCTTATTGTTGGTATTAGAGTAAGGCCTACATTAATTTTTGGACACTCTCTCTCATTGTATTGGATTTATCAGCTTAAATTGTAATTATATTGTATTATATTGTGTTATTTTGCATTCCGATATCTTATTTAGTAAATTAGTTTGTTTCTCCTCAGATCGTTGCTGCTGTTTTGTTCTCAGGCCCATCTCCTTACTCTTTTTTTCCCTTTTCCCTTTCCCGGGGCATGGGTCCGTGGGTCCCCCGTCCCATTTGTCACAGAACCGGGCCAAACACCCGTAAACTGTTGACACAAGAGATAAAAGAAAATTTCAGGAAAATGGTGTGAAACAAGACCACATGTGATACTACTAATTTTTGACAGAAAAACTAGTATTGAAATTTCCAAAAGAAATGCAGAAGAGCCCTAAATTAAATTTATTATAATGTGAAAACAATTTCAGTTAAAAATAAAAAAAGGAATGAGATTCATTACCTGACCATAAACTGCTCTTTTAATATTTTGCAGCAAGATCTATATCTGCTTTAAGTATTCTTTCAAGTGCAATGGAAGAACCAGGGATGGAACAGAACTGGATCTGAGTGAAAAGCATTGAGACTCTCATATCAGTGTCTATTACTTTCAGTGATAAACTTCCCACAACAAGCAAGACACTCTGATTGTTACAGCAGCCTTTTTGCCTTTTCAGAATATGGAGTAGGACACATTGATTAGCCCGGGCAATTAAATCCTCCAGACTCTATTACTGAGATATGAATCTGCCAGGATACTTCCAGTCATAAGCAAATGAAGAATTGTCTTGCTTATTTACTGTCACTGACAAAGGGATAATGGAACTGATAATAAAAATCTACTTTTACCTTTACTAAAACATCTTTCACTTGAATATGAGTAGAAGATAAATTAATGTTTCCAAAATCAAGACACCAAGGAAGAACAGAGCATGCAACTATCCATAAGCACAGCAGGACATGAGCAGCAGAGCTCTACTACAGTACCGCAAAAAGAAACTGAAAATATAACTTGTGAAGTTGTCTTCCAAGGGACTTAGACATCAAAGCCATGGAGGGAATCCTCTCACGCTGGAATTTACATTGCCTACTGCTGCAGCCTTACCTGCTGTACAATGAATGATGTTCCCACTTATTATAAAACAAGGAAAGTCAGGATAATTCCTCATTGGAGGACATTACGTTGCAAGCAAAAAAGGCTGGAGGCTTAATTGTGTTTGTCCCTTACATAGCATTGCTCTCAGCAAAAGCTGAATGAAAACATACAGCACTGGGTCTGAGCACTTACCAAATCTGAAGGTTCCTTATTTTCCTTTTTTCAGTTTAAAATCCACAAGAAAAATGTGATTCAAACCCAACAAATCCTGACTCAGAGTAGCAGACCATGGGAGGAACTCTGAAGGCGACTTCCCCCAAAATGGGGTGTGTGTGGTGGAAAATATTTGTGTAAGGGACCAGGCATTTCTCTCTTCTTCACATAAAGGTTCTAAGTTGCGATACATAAAGAAAATAAATATTTCTTCATGGGCTGGGACTGTGCACTGATACACTGAACAAGATCTGGGAGAATAATCAAAAAGATTCTTTGTTAAAAGTTCTTTACTTCCTGGTCAGTCTGCACTGCCTGTTTGATATCTTTGGTCCTTTCCCATGTGTACTCCATAGCAATGTATCAATGGCTTGTGGTCTTCAGAGAGAGAAAAACACGGCCAAAAACTTAGACAAAACATGAGTTCATTTTTAAGGTCTGATACATATAAAAAACGAATTAGAAAAAGTATGCTTAGAGAATTGCTATGAAAAATATTAACATCATATACTATTTCAGAAGTGATCCTCTTGCCCACATTGCCGATAATCTGTATTTAAACTGTTGTGATGGGAATAAGTTTGCTTGTTCTCTGTAGGCAAGATATACAAATCAAGGTTTGAGAGAATACAAATCCCATTCATATCTTGTGACACTGAGCCATTAAATCAAGCATTCTGTCAAAATTCCTTTTCAGATAAATATATTTTGCTTTGTGAACTTCCCATCTAGTTTCGGCTGAGTACTATGTCTTCCCTGTCTGGAACTTTCTGTACAAAGGACTAGAATGCTAGCAAAGGAGGAAGTCTGTATTTGCCTGCACAGTGTTTTTAGGGTGAATGGAAGATTGTACTTTAAAAAAATATATACATATTTCATCTTTAAAAAGATGTACTGATAAAGATTTCTTCAGGCTACATATAAGTTTCTTTCACAGATTTTATTGCAAGCTTTTCCATGGATCTATCATTCTCCACTTTTATAGGTTCTTTGTGCCACTAACTGCAGTTACGAAGTTCAGATCTAATGGCTCTCTTTTAAGTCAAATCCAGTGCTATTTAATGAACTAGATGGCAACAAGACATACAAAGAACATTGCAGCTGCTCGACTTGTCTAGACAATGTGTATTTCACTCCCACTCCCATTTTATATTTAGCCTCAAGAACTAAGCAGGTAAGAGTGAGTACAAAGGCTACAGCCCTCCTGCCAAGGTCTCTCTTACTATTTTTTTGTTGTTATCCTATGCCAATACATCATGTTTGCTCAGATGTTTGTTTCAACCTTCGACTTTATTTTTAATTTTTTTTTGGTTAAATATTAATATTTCACTGTCTTACAGCAGATAAATACTTTGGCCAACCCCAAAATGACCTCTTTCCTTTCCCTCTTTGAGTAAGATGTAGGTCACAACCGACTGCTTCCTCTACGCAGCATCTCTCAAGCACAGGAAAACAAATTCAAAGGCCTCAGGTGTCCTGTAGAAATCTTATCTGACCATCAACAACTGATTTTGTTTCTGTGTTCTGTAATAAATCAATCTTCCATTGTGAATCGGCTGAAATGTACTGCATTTGCCTGTCCTGTTAATTATACATTTCTTTTGGTACTTTAAGAAAGATCTCAATCACAGAACATGATGTTATTCTACTGATGTTGTTGAGTCAAATTAGTTAAACCCATGGGCAGATATTTCTGTAAAACCTTTCCATCAGCAGGGATGAACTAAAAGGAACAGTATTATCTTGCTGAATTTTAAATGAATACAAACACAGTATTTTTATAACAGTTTTATGCTGTTGATTTGCTCTGCATTACACATTATACTATGTAGTGTTCCAAAAAACATTGCATTATGTTTTTGTTTTAATCTATTTTCCACTAAATCAGACATAATATAAATGTGACTTGCCTTCATATTTTCCATGAAGCAGATAACAGTGCAAGGTCATCTGCTGGCCCTTGCAGGAAGATACAAAGGAGCTAAGAGCTGCAGACAGTTATGACAGGAAGGGAAAAAAACATGCAGTGGACAGTCACCTGTACAAAAAACTAGTGACTTAAGCAGGAATTGATGCCCTCTCTCATCACACAGCTACAGTACAATTTCTTCCTGTAGATTACATCAACAACAAAAACTTTTCTTAGTGCTCCTAAAAGGAGGCATATTTTATACTTAATTAATCAAGAGTAGTTAAGGAGATCTAGGAATACAATTTCTTTCATTTCTCCATCGTGAACATGTTAACTTTTTTTTTTTTTATTGTTGTTGTTAAAAGAATTTATGTGTCTCTCATACTTAGCTGACAAGAGTAATTTCTGTTACTTTGTATGGCAGACATGATTTGAGTAACAAGTAAAGAAATTTTCAGTGACCAGGGCAAATCCCAATATGCCTTGCACATTTGCAATGCAGAAAAAAAAAAAAGAAAAACAAGGCTTTTCTGTAATACAGTACTTAATCAAAGATCTTAATCTCAAGATCTTGTAATGTCAAAATCACATAATCCCAGAATAATTTAGGTGGGAAAGGACCTCTGGAGGCCATCAGGGCCAATCCCATTTCTCAAGCAGGGAAACCCAGAGCAGGTTGCCCAGGAACCATATTTGGCCATATTTGGCGATTTTTGAAGATCTCCAAGAAGTAGAGTCTACATTTCTGGGTAACCTGTGCCAATGCTTTTTCAACCGCACAGTACAGAATTGCTGCCTGATGCTTGGTCAGAAACTCTTGTATTCTGTTTTGTAACCATTGCTTCTTGTCCTGTCACTGGGCACTATGAAAAAGAGCCTGGCTCTGTCTTCACTGCATGCTCCCTTCCAGTACATGTTACCACGATCACCATGATCTTTCAAAGACTTTTGACAGTGGCCTCACAATCACATCTGCCAGCTCCCTCAACACTTGTGCTGCATCCTATTTGGGGCCATGGGCTTAAGTATGCTCAGTTTGCTAAAGTATTCTCTAACCTGATCCTCTTCCACCAAGAGTACATCTCTCTTGATTGAGGCTTTGCTCCTGGTCTCTGGGGTCTGAGACTGCTGAAGGCTGGTCTTTCTAGTAAAGACTGAGGCAAAGAAGGCATTTGGCACCTCCACCTTTTCATTGTTCTGTGTAACCAAGCCTCACAATTCATTCAGCAGTAGGCTCACATTTTTCCAAATCTTACTTTTGCCACGAATATACTTGTAGAAAACCTTCTTGTTGTCTTTGACATCCCATGTCAGATTCATTTGAATTTGGGCTTTAGCTTTTCTAATTTAATCCCTGTATGCTCAGACAATCCCACATTGGTTCTTTCCTTCAGTTTTTCTCCTTGTGTCTTAGCATAGTCCAAGTGTGCTGTTGTAGGAACTCAGAGATGCACAAAGTGACTCACAGGAAAGAAGAGGCAGAAATAGAATCCCATGGGAAGAATGAGAGCTGAAGTATACTGAATTACATAGCAAAGACTCATGCAGTTCCCATGAAAGCCTCCCATTGATTTCTACAGCTTTGAACCAGTCTTTGCAAACTGCATAAAATAGCGATTACTTATGCCAATCCTTTAGCTTTGGTGTAGATGTTCAAAAGGCAAATGATAAACTCTTCTTAAACTTTTTCAAAACCTTCAGTTTACATCTTTATTAGTTCAACTTGTGATAGGCTCACCACTGCTAAAGGCTTGAAATAACAATGATATTTCAAAACTACTCAGAAAACGATCATTCTACCTTCAGAAAGGCAGATTTCCTGATCAAAAGAAATATATATTTTCTTAATCTGATGCAAAGGAAAAAATTTATTGGAAGATCTTTTTTGGGAAATAAATACAGGAAAAAGTAAAGCTAATAGCTATGTAACACTATGAACCTTGGGGAAGATAAACTTAGATTTGTGTGTTAATGGAAATTTTACTTTGAAGAGAGAGAACAATTTACTCAATCAAACACCAACAACATCTGTCACTGTTTCTAGCAACTGATCTCTTAATCATGAGCTATTCGTTTCAAAATGGCTACAGGCTTTAGAACAACATGAATCTTTTCAGAAGACCCTTTGCAATATCACCATTCACAGACCAAAAAAATCCCTCTTTTCCCCCAGGTAAGCTACTGAAAACAGGCACAAAAAGGCCATGGCATGCCTTACAATCAGTGATACACTTATACCAAGAGGAGGGTAATAGAGTGGTTTCAGCTACTCTATATCTGTAGAAGTTCTGGCATCTTCTGATACCTTTGTCTCCCAGTGTAGATTTATCACTGATGGAATTATTTTGTTTCCTTCCCTTTTTTTAATGCAGTTTGTCTCAAGACTTGAGCTCCAGATGTTTTATTATTGTAATTCTTGGATTGCTGGCAACAGCTTTCAGCCCATGGTTTTGAAGCTGCGTATTTCTGGCCTCTTCATTCCCTTTGTTTGGAGGCTGGATTATCAACGGCTTGGCAGTGGTGGCTCTAGGCATGTGGCACAGGCACCAGTGCTGCTGCATTAGGATCTACACTTTTGTAAACCCTGCTTTGTCAGCAATCCCTGGCAGCCCTCGTTCACTTCAGTAACATGCTAGGACCCCAGAAGGCATATTCAAAAATGAAATGAAAGCTTTTGCTGTTCTACCTGCCAAACCCTGCCTGCACCCCTGGTCACACTGTTCAGCTTCTTTAGTCCTTCTCTGCATTTAAAAACAAAACAGGCTTTCAGTAAAGAATTTGCTTCTCTTCAGTGGAGACCAGAGTGCCGACTCCCGAGTTCTCTTTAGCTAAAACCTTTCCTATTCTCAGTTTGGAATTGCCAAGCTGTCATATCCAACTACCCTTAGGTTTTCTGTGTGGTTACAGAAGTTTGCCTCAGGCAGAACATACCTTACAATGCAAAGTATTGCAGGGTCGCTAGCATTGCAAAGCTGAGAGGTGGGACAACTAGCACTATACTGTGTTTCTCATCAAACACACCAGAAGGAACATGGATCTAGGAGTCCTCCTGTCTCCTATACAGTTACCAGAAGCATTAGAGATCACTTACTATGAAAATCAGATCTCTTTTCTTTTTTAAAAGACAGAGGAATATCCATTCTCCAACAGGAGCTAGCAGAGCTCTCATTAACACTTTAAAGGTAAATAAAATTAAGATGAAAAGAATTGCTGTCATTTCCCCCAAAATGTAAAATGAAAGCAGTAAAGACATCACAGCTAGCAATAATTAGTGGCAGAAACTAAGCTCACTTAGACAAAATAGTAATAAAAGGCTTGCATTATTAGAACTCTTCTTTCACTTTGGAAGCTTGCAACTTTTATATATGCTGAGATTAAACTTTGCTGGTTCATTTCCTTATTGAACCCAAAGATTTTTATGTATTAAAAGAATCTGGTGACTTTTTGACAGCATTTTCTCCTAAAAAATGCAATATATTTATTTATTTTTCAAAGTGAAAAGTTTCACTAGGAGCACTGGTTTCCAGGAAAATGATGAGTGTAAAAATTAATATTTTTCCACAATTCTTTAAAATATTATAATATTTCAAAAATAATCAGTTTGATTTTAATGACTGTAGTTGATGTTTCACGATTAAGAATCGTGGTGAGGTCAGGATTAGTCAGTTCTGGAGGCAAGACTGAATCCTTTCATTTCAAAAGTAATGAGATGACACCAGACTGGATATGCTTTTGTTACAGGGAAAGCAAAGACTGACGCCCCTGCGCTATCAAGGAAACAGAGTGAGAGTGGAGATGGCTGCTGGTGCATGTTTTGTCTGTAGCTGAGTAGAGTTGGAACAGCATCAAGTTTGTCCAACAGTCCGTTAAAAGCCAGTGGGCTGGATGTCAGCAAGAGGTGGGGAGGGGACATAACAAGGCAGCTGAACTGAACTGACCAAAGGGGTATTCCATGCTTATGACATCATGCTCAGCAATAAAAGCTGAGGGAGGGGAAAGAGAAGGATGAGAACTCTTGTTATGAAAATGTCTTTCTTAGCAACTGCTGTGTGTACAGAGGTAATGCTTCCCTAGATGTGGCAGAACATCTTTCACGTTAAGAGCACACTTCTGACTTTGCCTGCTAGAGCCCCTCAGGAGCTTCACTGGACAGATTCACAGATGCCAGCCTGCCAGAATTACCCCAGGGTTTTCAATGGAAAGATTCACAAACATTTTAAAAGAAAGATGATTTAATGAACTGACAGACATAACAGGTTTGGGATTGGGATTTGTTGATAAATGCACTAGCTGCAGTAGCACTAGTATATGATAATATTGCTAGCAAAATGCATATTATCCCAGGTATTCTTCACCAAGAGGTGAGACGTAGTGATTTCCAAGAATGCACACATATACTGGTGAAGGAAGAGGAATGCAGCTTCACATCTTCTATCTCTCTTCTCTCTTCTTTACTACCTTTCCTTTTATCTTATCCTTCTTCTCTTCTTTGCTCTACTCTTCTTCTCTGCTCTGCTCCCCCACCAAGACTCTTTCCCTTATATTCCAAACTTTATCTGTTTTCCTCCCCGGTGTGATATTTAACATGATTTGGATGGAGAGTTGAGTAGTATTGTCATACATATTTAGCACGTTCTTCTTACAGCTCATCAGAGAACTGAGAGGTGTTAACTTTAATATTAATTTCATGGTTAATAAAGAAAAGGTCTGACTGTGGGCACAGTGGCCTTTGAGACTTTGTGCTGAAATGTTATCTGCCACAACCTTAACTGAAAAGATGACTGTCCTGCTGCTGCAAGACTCCCACCTTTGGCTGCTTTTCATGCTGACCTCACAGATATCCATCTCCAAGGTTTACACAAGAGATAAGCAGGTACCAGCATTTTAAACAATTTATGTGAAAATGCTATGTCTCTTGCTGATGTGAAGTAGAGAGTAAGAGTTTTCATCTTTTGCTTCTGCACATCCTTTGCTTTTTCTTCCCTCTTACTTTAACTAAAGTCCTCCTTATCTCAACACGTGAAACTTTTTAATCATATTTTCTCCACCTGTTCTTTTGAGGAGTGGGAATGAGAGAGCAGCTTAGTAGTGATGCTGAGTTAGCTATCAGTGTAAAACATAGTCTGGCACATCCAGTTGCCAGTCTTATCCCAGGAGTAGTAGTAGCAGTCAAATTGATTACTTGTGTTTTGAAAAGCCAAAGTGGGAAAAAAGCCATACTTCTTGTGCCCTCATTCATCTCCATAATATGCTGTTTCCAGAAGCAGACTTTATAATCTTCCACTGAATACTCAATCACTACACCACTGAGTGCTAACATCACCATTTCCAGAAGGTAGTTACAACTGAAATTCAAATTTTTGTTGTTGTTGTGTGAAACAGGCATTCTTTTCCAGAAAAAAATTGTAACCATTCTTCTAAAGAAGAGCAGACTGAAGATGGGAAGATGTAGGGAGATCTTTAATTCTACATGGATATGTGTGTAGTAAAGCATTAGATTTTCTGGCTTTAGGGTTATAGAGAAATAGAAGTAATCTGGTATTTCTCACATGCAGATGAGTTAGCATTTCAGTGGCATTTTTATTAGTTGGTGAGCTCTAGACAAAGCATGAACACTCTATTATCTTTTTTAAAATTTTTCTCCAGCCAAGAATATGAAAATTATTGGTAGTAAAAGCAAATAAAGAACCATAGACTCATGGAATACTTTGAGCTGGAAAGGAATAATGAACCAGCAGGATGCCATTGTGGCCAAGAAGGCCAAACATAGAATCATAGAACCATAGAATCCTCAGAGGTGGAAGGGAAGATCAGATAGTCCAACTCTCCTGCAAAGAGCAGTCTGCAGCTTGATCAGTTTGCTCAGAGCCCCATCCAGCCTGGCCTTGAATGTCTCCAGGGATGGGGTAGTCACCACATCTCTGGGTAACCCATTCTAGTGACTCACCGCCCTCACTGTAAGAGACTTTTTCCTTATATCCAGTCTAAATCTCCTCTCTTTAAGTTTGAAACCATTTCCCCTTGTCCTATCACTGCAAACCCTACTAAAGAGTTTGTCCCCTTCTCTCATGTATCTCCCCTTTAGATACTGAAAGGCCAGTATCATGTCACCTCGGAGCCTTTTCTTCTCTAGGCTGAACAGCCCCAGCTCTTTCAGCCTGCCCTCACAGGGGAAGCGGTTCCATTCCTTGGATCATTTTTATGGCCCTCCTCTGGATGCACTCCAACAGGTCCATGTCTCTTCTGTACTGAGGACTCCACATCTGGATACAGTATTCCAGGTGATGCCTCACCAGTGCAGAGAAGAGGGGCAGGATCACCTCCCTCTCCCTGCTGGCCACGCTTCTTTAGATGCAGCCCAGGGTATGGTTGGCTTTCTGGGCTGCAATGGCACATTGTACTCAGCACTGGTAAGGCCGCACCTCGAGTACTGTGTCCAGTTTTGGGCCCCTCACTGCAAGAAAGACATTGAGGCCCTGGAACATGTCCAGAGGAGGGCAACAAAACTGGTGAGAGTCTGTAGCACAGGACTTACAAGGAGTGGCGGAGGGAGCTGGGATTGTTCAGTCTGGAGGAGGCTCAGAGGTGACCCTATCGCTCTGTATAACTACTTGAAGGGAGGTTGTAGTGAGCTGGGGGTCAGCCTCTTCTCTCTTGTAACTAGTGACAGGATGAGGGGGAAAGGCCTCAAGTTGCACCAGGGGAGATTCAGGCTGGACGTTAGGAAATACTACTTTTCTGAGAGAGTGGTCAGGTGCTGGAATGGGCTGCCCAGGGAGGTGGTGGAGTCACTGTCCCTCAAGGTGTTCAATAAACGTTATGTTGAGAGACATGGTTTAGTGGGGTTTTTGGTGGTAGGTGGATGGTTGGACTAGATGATCTTGTAGGTCTTTTCTAACCTTGCTAATTCTATGATTCTATGATTCTATGATTCTATGATTCTATGATTCTATGTCCAGCTTGCTGTCCACCCATACCCCCAGGTTCTATCCAACAGGGCTGTGCTGAATCCTTTCATCCTCCAGCTTGTATTGATAGTGGACGTTGTCATGACCCAGATTCAGCCTTGCTCTTGGATCTATAGAACCTCATGTAGTTTGCCTGGGCTCATTGCTGAAGCCTGTCTAGGCCCTCTAGATGGCATCCTGACCCTTGGACACGTCAACTGCACTCAACAGCTTGATGTTATCTGCAGTCTTGCTGAGGGTGGATTTGACCCACTGTCGATGCCACTGAAGAAGATGTTAAAGAATATTGGTCCCACTACTGACCCCTGGGGGACATAACTTGTCAAATGGTATCGAGGTGCATTAAAAAGAGTGGCTAGCAGGTTGAGGGAGGTGATCCTCCTCTTCTACTCTGCCCTGGCAATTGTGACTTCTGAAGTACTGTGTCCAGTTCTGGGCTCCTCAGTTCAAGAAAGATGGGGATCTTCTAGAGAGAGTCCAGTGGAGGGGCATAGAGATGATTAGTGGTCTGGAACATCTCCCTTATGAGGAAAGGCTGAGAGACCTGGGACTGTCTACCCTACAGGAGACAAGACTTAGAGGGGCTCAACACATCAATATCACCCACTGATTGGAAAGGTGGAAAGATAACCACCATTTTTAAGAAGGGAAAAAAAGAAGACCCAGGGAACTACAGGCCAGTCCTTCTCACCATTCTGCCTGGCAAGATCATGGAGCAGATCTTCCTGAAGGCCCTATTAAGGCACATGGAAAATAAAGATGAAGTGATTGGTGGTAACCAACCTTCACCAAGGGCAAGTCATGCCTGACAAACTTTGTGGCCTTTTATGATGGAGTTACAGCATCAGTGGATAAAGGAAGAGCAATTGACGACATCTGCCTGGACTTGTGCAAAGTGTTTGACACTGTCCTGCATGACATGCTGGTCCCCAAATTGGAGAAAAATGGATTTGATGGATGGACCATATGCTGGATAAGGAATTGGCTGGATGGTCACACTCAGAGAGTTGCGGTCAATGGCTCATTGTCCAAGTGGCGACTAGTGATGAGTTGTGTTCCTCAGGGGTTGATCCTCATACCAGTGTTATTTAAAATCTTTGTAGGCAACATGGACAATGAGATTGCACCCTCAGCAAGTTTGCAGATGACACCAAGCCGAGTGGTGCAGTTGACACACTAGACAGAAGGGATTCCATCCAGAGGGACCCGAATGGGATTGAGAGCTGGGCCCATGTCAACCTCGTGAAGTTCAGCAAGGCCAAGGGCAAGGTTTTGCACCTGGGTCAGTGCAAATCCAAGCACAGGTTGAGTGAAGAACAGCTTGAGAGCAGCTATGAGGAGAAGGATTTCAGTGTGTCGGTTAATGAAAGTCTCAATATGAGCTGGCAATGTTTTCTTGCAGCCCAGAAGGCCAACCTTCAAGAGCAGCATGACCAGAAGATTGAGAGAGGTGATTCTGCCCTTCTTCTCTGCTCTCATAAGACCCCACCTGGAGTATTGCATTCAATTCTGAGGCCCCCAGCACAAGAAGGACATGGAGCTGTTGGAGAGGGTCCAGAGGAGGGCCATGAAGATGATCAGGGGGCTGGAGTACCTCCCCTACAAGTTCATGCTGAGAGGGCTGGGGCTCTTCAGCGTAGAGAAGACTCCAGGAGGACCTTATAGCGGCCTTCCAGTACCTGAAGGGGGCCTACAGGAAAGCTGGGGAGGGTCTTTTCTTTAGAGCATGCAGCAGCAGGATGAAGGGAAATGGTTTTAAACTGAAAGAGGGTAGATTTATACTAGATATTAGGAAGAACTTCTTTACTGTGAGAGTGGTGAGACACTGGAAGAGGTTGCCCAGCAAGGTTGCTCCCTCCCTGGAAGTATTCAAGGCCAGGCTAGATGGGGCTTTGAGCAGCCTGGTTGAGTGGGAAGTGTCCCTTCCTATAGCAAGGAGGTTGGAACTAGATGATCTTAAATGTCCCTTCCAAACCCAAACCATTCTACAATTCTATGATTCTATGGTATCTGATGGATAAGTGTTAAGTGGATGAGGCCAGGCTCTTTTCAGTGGTGCCTAGCGACAGGTCAAGGCGCAACAGACACAAAATGGAACCTAGAATGTTCCATCTGAACATGAAAAAGAATTTCTTCATTTTGAGGGTGATAGAGCACTGGAACAATCTGCTCAGAAGGACTGTGGAGTTTTCTTCTCTGGAGATATTCAAAAACCACCTGGAAGCTTTCCTGTTTAACCTACTCTAGGGAACCTATTTTAGCAGAGGCACTGGACTATATGATCAACAGAAGTCCCTTTCAATACCTGTGATTCTGTGATTCTGTGAAAAAAAAGAACAAA